>NC_041353.1:6346314-6488814 GCF_004354835.1 Perca flavescens
ATGTATATCTTTAAATCAACCAAACATATGAAATCTTCATGATGTAACCTGGGTCAGTTCAACCGGTTTGTAGCACGAGAAATTAATTTTTAAAAGAAATAACTGAGCTGCTGTTGCTCAACTGACTTATAAGTGACTGTTTTATGTGCGTTAATAAGTGAACCAATGACCCGCTGTCCCCTGCAGAGAGCTACAGGACAGTAGCGACCACATGCTGCACTCCAAAGTTTGTTTTTTCATCCGAAATATTATTCTTGTCCAAAGGTTGTTGACATTCAGCTGGGCCTTTTAACAAGCTTCCTAAGTGGCAATCAACTGCATTTTAAATGAGCGTGCACACTTAATATGTACACACAAAGTCTATCAGTACTGCTGGTAAAACTGACTGAAAACACAGAGCTCATTGTGCAGGAATATTGTCTGTAAACATAATGAGGGTAAAAGGCTAAAAAGCTAACAGCATAAAGGCTGTGTCAGCCTTGTCTTAGTGTATATTTTCTATATGACTTGTTGCTCTATGTATTTGTGTGTTTTAGCCCAAAACAACACAGTAGATAAATGAAGTAGTAGTAGTTTATAGTGTGTTCCATTTGTACTCGGAACTCGGATTTTCCGAGGTCAAAGTTGGAAACACGCCCCCTGACCTCGGATTTCCGAGCTTGGAACTCGGGCAACCACCGAGGGGGTAAGCTTCGCTTCAGAACTCGAACCTCCTATGGCGCCATTTTGATGCTACAACAATATCACCTCTCGTTAGCATTCCATTGACTGCCATTCATGTTGACGTCACTTTGACAGCAAATAACTTTACATCTGAAGCGTTTAAAGACTCTATTTGTCCGTTGTTTATTTCTAAAGAAACACGACAATGTATAAAAGGCTCCATTACCTTGTATCTCACGTTATGGCTCCGTAGCAGACGCTTTTGGAAAAATAGGATAACGATTGTGTCACATAGTAGAAGAATTACCGTATAGTACAGGAGAAGATCACAGGCAATTTCGACTTACGTTAGCCGTTTAGGTTTAATTACTGATGTTAACTAGCATGTTAGTTAGCAATAATTAGCCTGTGTCCATGTTATCTCCTTACATATACCTACGCTCTCAGTCTCTGCAAGTTTGGGAATGACTGAGATTTCTCTTGGCACAACTACCAGAAGACTTACAACTTTCAGACACGTTGCTCACGTCACATTTACGTTGTCTCTCTCAGTTGGAGACTGCTCAGTAACGCTTAGCGCTCACCGGAAAAGTGTTTTTAATATCCTTCACTGGTCTCCGTCCAGAGCAACGGGATCTGTTGTACCCCGAGCTAACAATGCAATGCGCACATCGGTTTGAATTATGTTTTTATATTTTTTATTTGCTCTCACAATCGCTTACCACTGCCGGGGTTGCAACTGAAATAATAGGCTAAAGCAACGACAGTTTATGGAAAGCACAAGTGTAATTATGATCAGATCTTGTGCCTGACTGATGGGGAAGTGATATTGCCTTGACCATCTGTCACTTTGCTCGTTTGAAAGCCATGATGTCTCTCTCTAATGGGTGGGCCAAATTCTCTGGGCGGGCAAAGCAGAGAAAGGGGAGGTAACCTTGCTCCTTATGACCTCATAAGGAGAAGATTCCAGATTGGCCCATCTGAGCTTTCATTTTCTCAAAGGCAGAGCAGGATACCCAGGGCTCGGTTTACACCTATCACCATTTCTAGCCACTGGGGGACCATAGGCAGGCTGGGGGAACGCATATTAATGTTAAATATATATATAACTCATGAAGTGAAATTTTCATGCCATGGGGCCTTTAAATGGACATGTATTACACATAAAACTGGTGATGTTTTCAGCAATATCCATTATTTTGTCTCACTTGCAAACACTTCGTGAAAATGTGAACCTCTGGCCCTCGAGGCTCTTCCAAAGTAGGCAGGACCCTGTTGAATGTTCATAGATTTTATGCAAATATTACCAGTTAACATGATCACCAGCTAAACTGGCACACCGGCTTTCCTTCCTGTTTTAGGAAGCATCCACTGTATTGTCTGTGTTATTCATATTTATGTAGAATCATAGTTTGCTTTTCTTATGTAAAATATGTGGCTCTGGTAGATGTTTGTGATTGGTCGTGCTGTGCAAAACGCCTCTTTTATGTGAACGCAGGCGTCACTGGATTGGGAAAATTGGATTGATTGAACTAGTTGTTAACCAGCGTCGTGACACAGCTTATGCGGGACCGCGGTTGTTAGGTATGCTGAAGCCGGGTAACTGAAAGAAATCCAGGACATGTTGATCTTGATTTGTAGTACAGGCCTCTGGTATGACAGAGATTCTTCTTTGCTGTTGTTTACATATTTAAATCACGTTTACAGCTAGAGGTCTGGTACAGGACAGGTAAAGAAAAGAAGGAAGTAAGAGAAAGAGAAGAAGATGAAACATCAATAATGAATGAATATTATTGAAAAAATGAGTCTTATTTCCATTACAACACATTAGGGAGGAGAGCCTTTTTCCTGTTTTTCCACTTTGTATTTTTTGGCAAACAGAAGTGCATACAGAGGGAGGTCCAAGTCGCACTCGAAGAGCCGTTAACATTTGTTTCCTTTTAGACCTGAACCGGTCCGTCGGCCTTCCAGCGGCTGAGCTGCGTCTCACAGCCCTGCCTACAGTAGGCTACATGTCATCCACAGCATTCAAATATGGGGTCTTACTGTATGTTTGAGGGTGCTACAAAAAATGTCTATATGGCACTTTGATAAGAACTTATTTAAATGATTTATGTTTTCTTAAAAGTCTTTGAGGTCAGTCGATACAAAAACAACACAAAACAAGACTCTATAAACCCAAATACCTCCAAATATACTTTCATAAAGTTATCATATTTGGTCCTGCTTTACAGAAAACCTTTTAAGAAAACTACCTAATGATAGCGCCTTTGATGGACATAAGATTAAGGCTGAAAAAGCAGCACATTCTCAACATTTAGGAAGCTGAAACCATTATTAACCAAATAAAGGCCTAAATGCGAGAGAATAAGGTGAGTTATTAAATTAAAAAAAGCAGCCAAGGATCAAGTGGGTTTACTCACTGCCAGGTAAGCCCTGAGGTCACCAACCAAACTCTGTGCAAATTTTTAGGTATTTTAAGAAATCACTAAAATCCACTAATTGTCATTTTACTTTTGTTATTTTAATATTTGTTGTATTTGCTTCATTGTGGCCTGGTGCCTGGTATTTAATTTTGTTGGAGAATACAGATTTATTTTCATATTTAAGTAATTTATTTAGTTTTTCCCCATAAATAGTTAAATGTAATCTAAAGAAATATTAGAATCATTCTTAAAAACCCAACATGTGTGTCTCATCACATAAACATAACCTCTAGGTCCTTTGTGCTAGCTATAATTTCCCTCTGTTCAGGTTATGCTCTAACATTGTTTACCGATATGGGGTCAATAGTAGTAAATTTAGTTTAAAAAATAGTGCCACCTACTTCTAATTTAATGGTTTGGATACTAATTGATTAAGGATTAATTAAAAAAATACTTTATTGATGTTGCATTTACAGCCATTAAAAATAACATTTCCATTAAAATTGAACCTGCACACCCTAATTTGTTTATGATCATGAATAACAAAGTATTAGTCTTCCTCTGTAGGGGCTCCTCATCACCCCCACCCATCACCTCCAGACTCACCTGTACAGGTGAGACCATGCTGGAAGATGTAGTTGCAACAAACATCACACCAGGTTTCATTGCCACTGGGCTCGAAGCTGTGTCCCTCCCCGGACTCCACTTTCACCCTGGGGTCCCTCTCTCCGGGGGAGAAGATGGTCCTCACATCGGGGGCTCTGAACCCCTTTTTCCTGCTGCGAGCTGGCCCTCCACCGTGACCCTCCATCCCGTTCCTGCCGGCTCCTGGCTCGCCGTTTCTCCCCTCACGGCTGGGTGAACTCTCCGATGGCTTCACCCCAGAGTGCCCTCTCTCACTCCAAGCCGCCTCCAGACCGGCCGGTTGAGGGGACTGGTTCCGCCGGACAGCTCTCACAACCACCGCGCCCTTGTTGGGCTTAGAGATCCGCATCTTAGCACCCGGCGGCGGCCAAGTAGCCTTCGGTGCCTCGCTCTGCGTACCGGGGTATTGATTGATATGAACAGTCCGCACGTTTAATGGAAAGTCATCCGTGACCGAAGAGCGCGTGGGCACGTATTTCCTACCCTGGTGAACGACGTTAAACATTACGCACACTCCTCATACTTCGCTGCGTTACAAGTCGGTGGAGGTGTATTAAACCACTGACTGAGCTACAGGTGAGACGTCATTGATGACACCGACCGATGAGCCGTGTCCTCTTGGCGCCCGCGTTTGTTGTCGGTGAGCCGGTTGAGCCAGGCCAAGGTGTGCAGGGGAACGGGTTGGGTGACATCTCATTTCACTGAAACATCAAACGGCACAGCATGCTGCGCAGCACGTTGCAGAAAAAAAAAGTACACGCCAGACTCCATTTAAAAAATGCCAATTTAAAGATTTGGCTATTTGTTTTCAGGAATCATAATCACTTTGCAACTCGATTTAATCAACTCGCTAAATGTATGGGGATTTCCTTAATTCGGCATGAATTGCACTTATTAGTTTAAACCCAGCCACATATGATTAAGATTGACATTTATTTTGGTGTGGCATGCTGCTTACCCAATAAATAACTTCCCTTGAACAGTAAACCTTAGGTATTTCATAGAAGCAAAGTGCTGTTACGGCCTCTATTTATATGCAGAATTAATATAAGAATGTGTCGCTTGGGGAAGTATTTAAAAATGGAAATAAGCTATTAAATGATCAAATATTTGACTGGGGTTTACTACTGCTGTCTGTACAATGTACAGTTCCTTAATTGACCACAAGGCGGTGCCGTTTTTACTAAAACATGTTTTATTCAGCAAAATCAAGTCTCTGGAAGAGGGATGTGCACAAAATAATAAAGTAACAACCTTTAGGTCATTTAATACATCCAGCCTACATAGGAAGCCATTTTAAAAAATTCAGTTACTTATATTAGCCCCCCTGTACATAGCCAAGATTTAACCTTACAGCCACATACTTAAATGTGTCATATTAACAGTTACAACATAACATTTCTTGTGACATAATGCATTCATATATTGTGATATAAAATGGCCTTATTTTTCTTGGAAACATAAGTAAGGACCACTTCATATAAACGGAGATGAAATTACAAATCGTTTTTTTTTAGTCATGTAATCATTTATGTGCAGCAACATTAACAAATCCAGACAGCACACACAAGATTTCTTTGGCACCTTTTAACAATTTTAAAAACCCTGAAATGCAGAAAACACCAGCGACAATTACAGATAAGCAACTTCTCGCACCACTCAGAATCTCCAAAAAAATGTAATTAATTTTCTTGAAAAAGTGCAAGTGCTGAAAAATATCTAATTAGTCTTATGAAAAATATTTTTTGTCCACCAAACCAAAAAAAAAGTGCTACATGTACCCTACATCTCCCTGAGAAAACAGAACTATTATTTTACACTTCTATCACATCAAACAGTAGTTATCAATGACATTAAAATAGTTTCATCTTTGGTTCCTTCTAAGACTTACAAGAAATTGACACAGAAGAAAGACCAGACCAATATACTTATTTATGAAAAGAAAACCCAGATTAACACGATAATGCACATGCAGCAGCTGCAGGTATATTAATGCTTGTCAGGTCGGGGTTTTATGTGCATGTAAACTGAAGTGAAGTACAAAATGTGTGTCCTGAGTCTTAGTTTGTTCCTTGTGCAAAAGTTAAAGCCTTCAAGAGAACATACTGTTCACTAGATGTCGTCCTCATCGTCACTGTAAAAGGCTTCCTCCTATAAAAGAGAAGAAGATATATTCATATTCATACGGTTGCCATGTTTTAAACTGTCCATATTTGGAGCGATTCATTTCTTATGTACAATGGACCAATGAGATAACTGATTGCAATATAATTTCCCATCCCTCTCAAATAGGGATGCAATGGATCACAAAACTCACGGCTCGGATCAACGTTTTGAATCACGGATCGGATCGATTTTCGGATCAGCGCAAAAAAAGGGTGGAATTTAAAATCATAAAAAATGTAATATCAATAACTTTTAACAATAATGACTTCTTTCACCAGTAAATTGCGGTTAAAGAAAAAAAACGACTGAGAAAAGGGTACTTTACAACAACTTTGAACGCACCACAAGGTTTACCAGTTTTAAAGTAAACGCAACAGTTTGTCCCGTTTGTGTTGTTTTTCCGACAACAGCAGTGACCGTAGTGCTAGTTTGTGTCTGAAGGCCATTTTATAGTCGTGCGTAAAATCGACCCCTCTGCGTCTACGCCGTAGCCTGACGGGCACCTCTCGAAAAATGTAACTACACGTCGCAGTGACGCACGTCACTCGGGCCGCGGCTTGGTGGCGTTGCATCCGCCCCCGACTCATTTCCTGGTTCTCCTTCTCAATAAACATGAAATCAAGGAGAGGGTCAACTTCTCCTGCTACAGATTCCCACCGCGGTCAGAACACACACACACACACACACACACACACACACACACACACACACACACACACACACACACACACACACACACACACACACACACACACACACACACACACACACACACACACACACACACACACACACACACACACACACACACACACACACACACACACACACACACACACACACACACACACACACACACACACACACACACCTCATAGCTTTAGCAGCAGACTGTTCGTCCTTTTGGAATCCTCTCCAGTGAAATAAAAAAAAAAAAGCATTTTAACCGTGTTGAATCCAGTTACTACTGTAGCTAGCGGTAGGCTAACGTGACCTGCTGCCAGGTGTAACGTGTTATTAGTGTGAACTAGCGTGACATGCAGCAATGCTTCTGTAGCCTCTAACGTCTGTTTGGGAGCATCAGACAGCAGCGCAGGTATTTAAGTGGCACCGAGATAAGGCACCGAAATCCGTGTCACTATTCCCTCTGGTAGTTACCGGGCACCGGTGCCCTATTAGCACCGGATTTTAACACGTGGCGTTAACGCGAACAGAACATTGCGTTGCCTGTATCTTTTCACAGTTAAACTTGCGTGTGTGGAACGCGGCCACTCAACAGCTGAAATGTTGTGTTGCGCACGAACGTAGTGTCTAAACTTTACGGAGACAACCAAATCAAATACTGACTTCTTTTGAAATAAGATTTTCCAGTTTTGTAAGTTTAGTTTACAAACACAAACACTGAACAGGTGGTTGCCAAGGGGGGCAACCAGAGGCGACGAAATGGTTGGCGATGGACTAAATCTGGTTGCCAAGGACAACCGGGCAACCGTTCCTGTCGAGCCATGCAAATGTTTTTAGTAACAAAGGCTTAAGGGTCAAATTAATTGTTCCAAGAAGATATTGTGTGTGTGTGTGTGTGTGTGTGTGTGTTGTGTGTGCGTGTTACGTACATATCCACCCTGCTGCTGTACCCAGGATGAATAATAATTTTGCAGATATCTGGCTCCGTGGTCAAGCAGTCGGTTGCTGGGCAGCGTGCTCAACGCCGATAGACGACTGGTGACCTGCCGGGAAAAAGACACATGTTCAACAATTAGTCAGTTCCTCATCCTCTTTACCTTTTTTTTACATTTTTTCAATAAAAACACCAGAAGGTTGTTCCTACCTCACAGGTCACAGAGATCTGAGTTTTGGGAGATGCTTTCGGGCCCGGAGAGTCGGGGTTGGGGGACTGGAGGCCCATCCTCGTGAGAAGGGTCGTCATTAGCATCTTAAAGAAACTGTAGTTCCAAAAAAGCTCTGTGGCTATACCAGCATCTTTCAGCTCCTGGTGGAGAAAAATAGACCGTTTCTGTTTAGTGTTTTTTTTTGGCAATAAGATTTGATCAATACTGAGGAATTAACTTGCACCATTTCACACACTCAAATATATGTTTAAATGTGCTCGATAGTGAAAATGCCTTGGGTAAATAGAGCAGAAATGTGGCTCTATTTTATGCTCAATCGTGATTTAAGCCCCCAACGTCTCCTTCCAGGCAGCGCTGCAACCATTGACTTCAAGGCACTAACTAACCATAACCATAACTATTTCCTAAACCTCCGAGACATTGGGGGCTTAAAACACAGATAAACCTATTTTACTGCAGTTTCTCAACATCCAGTAGCTGATAAATGTGTTTCAAAAGGTTTATCAGCTGCAAAAAGACATCCATTTGTGAACTCTACACCTGCCAGATATGGTGGAAGATTGGTGCCAGAAACAATATGATGCCATATAAACCGATAATAAACATATACAACTTCCAAACCTTTGCCAAGAAAGAGTTTCCTACAAGATCTGCAAGGCTGAAGGAAATTTTCGATATTTATGTAGGTTTTCACGTCAGAGGGAGACGTTGTTTCTTACCTTCTCGTTCAGTCTGTCTCCACTCTCCCTCAGCAGCAGGCCAATGGTTTTCTCCACATTCACATCAACTGTACACGACAGAACACAAGAAAAAAACAGGTATGAACAGGTGGCCTTTTAAACCCAAGTTCATGTATAGCCATTCCTTCTTTCCTTCTGTTTCAGTACTGCGCTGAAGCAGCTTTAACAGCTGAAGTAATAGTGACAACATCACCGACATTGCTAAATTTGCAGCGTAAAAAACTTGTATTCTCTTCACTCTCGGGTAACATTTTTGCCAATTAAACATGGCCACAAAGAGTAGAACAGGTAGCTGTACGTATATAGTAATTTGGAGGAATTAATCGAGTTGAAACCAGGTTCAGGAGAAGAATATTTATTTTTTTAAAGTTCTTGCATAAGGCCTGATATATGTTCGTTAGCCGTTTATTTTGTAGGAAGGAAACCAAAACTCACCTGTGGGCGAGTCAGTCTCTAAATCTGGAGGAATGAATGGGATTTCATCAGCGATATTTGTTAGCTTGCCTGCTAAGTCTTTCAGCTCATCCTCTTCTTCTACTTCAGCTAAAAGAAAAAATGCAAATAAATAGTTAAAAGAATACGAGCACACACGCACGGACGTGTGTTAACAGCAACAACTCCAAGCCTGTATCTTAGACGGGGATTCCTAAAGAATAAAAATATCATCCTGAAAAAAAATCCCCCAATTAATCTGTTACGTCACAGTGAAAACCCACGAGGCCTGACAGGCTGCTAGTAGTAAAACTACAAAAAACAAGATTTAGCTGTTTTGTGACTAACTGGGAGGTGATGGAAAATGTGTCATGCAAGAGATTCACAAACAAACCTCCAAATTAAAGAATAGTTGAATCTTGAATCCTGATGTGGATCACGCTTTTTGGTAAAACTTTTAACCTTTCTTATACTAGATTACAACAAATATCCCAAACATAATATATTAACTATTGTCCTTAGTCCTCTCCAACCTCCAGAGCTCACAACGTTATAGTGACTTCCAGAGTCATTATAAAAAGGACATTTTACACCATTGTGTAGACAGAACAATGGTTCAGATGAATTGATAATGAAAATAATTGTGTGTTTCAGCCCCTTACTATACAGGAGATCTAAATATGGAGGGGGAATCTGAGGCTGTGTCTACTCACAAATTAAAACCATATCACCACATCGGTCGTCAACATCATGCTGATTCACAGTCTCTTGGGGCGGTTCTTCAGCACCGGTCTGAGGTTTGATACAGCTAAAAAGGTTTGGCAGGAGTTTCCATCCCTTCTTCCTCTTCTTCTTCCTCTTTTTCCCCTCTTTTTCAGTCACGGCCGGCATCTGAGGCGAGGATCCGTTTTCATCTGTGCCACCTCTTAGTGAAGTCGGTACGTCCTGTGTGGATACCTTATTTTCCATCCGTCTCCTCGATGCGTAGGCCATAAGGAGCCTGTACTCCACCGTGTCCTCCATGCTGTCTGTGTCTGAGGTAGATTTTGGGCTGTTATGGTTGGAGAAGGGGTCGTGGATTTCCACGTGCCCGTTTGCCATGTTGGTTTACTGTTGATTAAAAAAAAATTAATAAATAAATCATACTGAGAATATTAAGACAGTAAACTTAAAATCATTCATTTGCAGCTGAATAGGTTTTAATCATAAATGTGTTCTTGCCATATTTTGTTGCTCCTATATTCATTTTTTTTTAAACTTTTTTTATTATTCTGTAAGAAAAGTCAGAGTAAACCATTACTTCTGGATGTTATTTGAATTATTATAAACAATTAGCCAATTTTTGTGGTATTTAAAGTATGTTTGGGTTATATTTAGCACTGAAATGAATGCTTATTTTCATTATTGATTAATCAATTGATTAGTTGGTCTATAAAATGTAAGAACATTGTGAAAATGCCTAATTGATCATGATGAACAATTACACAATCAAAAGCCCAGAAATACTCATTTTTACAATAATATAAAGAATTGAAAATCAGCAAATCCTCACATTTGAGAAGCAGGAACCAGTGAATTTTTGCCAGATAAATCAATTATCACAACAGTTGCCAATTCACTTTCTGTTGATTCATGTATTGCTTCTGATTTATTGTTGTTATGTTGTACTGCCTACACACCCCAATATGGGTAATGTAAATACGGTTTTTATTATTATTATTATTATTATTATTATTATTATTATTATTATTATTATTATAACTAATTATATTCTATTTTTCCATTCCCTATACTTCATGTATATTTCTTTCTCCTATGTCTACTTAATATGCATTTGTGTTATTCTGATGTGTATACATTTTCTTTTGAGCTGCTGTAGCACAGGAATTTCCCCACTGTGGGATTAATAAAGCCTATCTTATAATTGTAGAATACACACGTTTAAGATAAGAGACTATTAATTATTAATCCCACACTGGGGAAATTCCTTTGATACAGTATATATACATATAGTTTACGTAGTCTACACATTTTTAATTGATAGATAGATAGATAGATAGATAGATAGATAGATAGATAGATAGATAGATAGATAGATAGATAGATAGATAGATAGATAGATAGATAGATATCGTCAGTTTAAGTACATTTGTGTCTGTCACTGTTTAACAGCCTCTGGCGGTGGCTACACTGAATTACACTAAAGTAACTCGGATCATGTGGAGGCATGTTATCACTAACTTTAAGCTTTATAACAACCTGTTGTTTCCGCGAACACGCAATCAAATATAGCCAGTAATTTAACAATACGTTAATTAACGGTTAGACGACATGTTTTTGACGACGACATGATTTAGCTATACGAGTTTTAAAACTTGTTTAAAGCCACTAACTTACAAAGCTAAAAAAGTTGATGTTACGACTTAAAACTGTAACAGGTCAACATACGTGAAAGTACACTTTTCAAGTATCATAATTAGCTTGTTTAACAGCGCTAGCGTTAGCTATATAGCTAACTGTTAGGGAATAGTATCCTTAATGCTAAGTTACCTGTTATCTAGCTCCCTGTCAGTAACGTTAGAAAAAGCCTCGGTAACAAAACTAAACTGCAAAAAGTAGCTAGCTAGCCTACCAAAAACACTTCACCCTAGTTTTACTTCATGTGTGTACATGATTTGAAAAAATAAAAACATGAATACTCACGGTCCAAACGATTAAAAAGTACATTAAAATATTCACCCAAGTGTTACGACCAACGTTTACTGTACGAGTGAATTAACACGAAGAAGACCAGTTGGCTGAATTTAAAGTCCCCACACGTCACACGACGTCTTGGTAATCACATGACGCAAAGACGGAAGCTAGTGTCAAATCCTATGGTCAAATCATTGTAAGCTGTGCTTGTTTTTTTGAAAACTGAAAGTGAAACTGACACAGTGACACAGCAAATGGAAAAGGTGTTTCAACTTTATTTATTCTAAAATGATAAGATTACTCAAATTACATTACACCTGTACAATCTGGCATGCTTTGTCATTATGCCTTTCAAATGTATATACACATGTTCTTCTCTTAAACATTTTAAAAGTCCATCACAACGTTAAAAGGTAGGGGATTTTCTGCTGTGACAGAAACTTCCAGAACCTTTTTGTTTTGGTTAAAACACAAAAAACTACATCTCAACTTTTGTTTTGAGTGTCGTGTCAGTGATATAATAACCTTGTTTAACGTCAAAATACTTAATGTTTTGGCACTAACGTTTTGAAAAGAGAATCAACCAAAGAAGGAGGAAGTTTAGATTTTTACTGACATTTAACCAAGTAAGGTAATGACTATTAATGACTGTTGGGCTCCTGAAAATGAAATCTACAGCGTCTTCATTGCCTGAAATCTTTACAAACAATTAAAAACTGAACCTGCACTTGTTTTGAAGACAAATGGGAAGCCATTTTCTCATTTGTTTTCCAGAAAGTGATCCAAATCATCTATTTACTGACATTACACATTGGTGCAATGTTTGACTCAACAAACATGTCCACACAGCAGTAATGTTAACATGACTCACCGACCTGCTGACTCAACAGTCACGTTAAACCTTTGGCCGTTATAAAATAAAAGAAACAGATTTGAGTTTGATATTTTTGGTTGGTCTTCCAAATGTAGGATTTTCATCAACTTTTATTCATGTGAATAACTTACTCTCCTCAGACTTCTGAAAGTTATGAGCGTCACAAGTTTAAAAAAAAAAAAAAAGCTCGGGAACCACTGATATAGTAAACCCTATGGAAGCCCATTTCCCCATTAATTCTTTTTTTTTTAAAAGATGAAAAGTGAGTTATGATAAAACAAAATGCACTTGGTATACGTGAACATTTTGATTTCCTAAGTCAAACCTATAAACAAGTCAAAATTATAAAACAAAAAGAAATTATAGTATGACAAGTCTTAATTATACAACAAAGTCTTAATTGAGACAAACACTGAGACAATATGTCGAAATTATAAGATGTAAAGTCAAAGTTATGAGACACAAATTCTAAATTATAAGGCTAATAAAATCTAAATTATAAAACAAAGTTATTATATTATTATGTTATTATATTTATCATAACTAACTTTTAGATCTATTTCTCTTTTATTTTACTGGCAGAAATCAGCTTCCATACAACCTGTAAACTTGTATTTTAATCTAAATACTGAAATAAGTCATCTGATCTGTTCGGCTCCAGTTTTAGATGCATTTCATATGCGTAATTATTAATTTTCAAAGTTTCCACACCGATTTAGCCTGTTTCAACGGTTTATAAACTGGTCTGAAAGTTGAAGCTATGTTTGACAGATAGACTCACAGCAACAACAAAAAAAAGTATGTTGAGATTGAAAGTTCATCTTAGAAATTATCTCACCACCAGGTTTATTTATTAGCTGTTCTGGAGCTTTTAGGTCATATTATGAAATGTTGTTTCTGTGCTCAATAATTACCTTTGAATCTCAAGTTTTCTTTATTCAACATGGACAAGAACTCAGCGCTCAGAAAAATGGACATTTGAACATCTTACAGTTCAGTCTGCAGAGGAAGATTGAGTGGAGATGTGATGTGATTATTTTGGCCTACCACAGGTATGATTGCCCAGCAAGGAAATTACCAGCCGTGACTCAGCGAGCTTCTATTTGATTTTACAGCCACCCAAGAAAGCTCTCAGACTTGTGTAATGTTCAGGGTGTTTTTAACACAGTTATATGGGTTACAGTTCATTTCCGGTTTACTTATAAAGATAGAAAAACTAGCATGTTGATACATGTTTCAGTATGCTGGTAATGCAAGCTCATCCTTGTTTATATTCGGAAGGCTGAAGTTTATGACAAGGAATGCATTTCTGTAGCACACATAGGCATAATTTACAGGGGGGATGGGAGGGTGTTAACCCCCCCCAATAATCAAAACTGGTCAGTGCAACCCACTCCAAAAACCTATTATAATTTCCTTCACATAAATTGAAACATTTGCACCATCAATTCATGCAGAAAAGGTACAAATTGTTGCAGAAAAATTCTCAGAGATCTCAACCCCACCCCCTCAATGTTGAATCCAAAGTGATTAAACTGTTTCTAGTGGCAGTAGAGTCTCATATGTGACCTTTTAAAAAAATATTATAGTAACTTTTCGATTATAGGATTACTAACATTACTTAACACAGCCTGTAATATAGACTGGTAATGATTTACGGAAATTAGTTGTATACTAGAAGAACCCCAGTGGCTTCTAAGTACTTGAATAGTAATCTGTGCTGATGTGCATGTTCAAGGCTCCAAACCTATGAGCAATCCTAACAGGACCAGAAACATATTTAAAATCAACATAATGCAATAGCATGTTTTTTTTTAAGGTTTCAGTTTATACTCTACCGTACATTTGACCTTCTTTATTCTTTCTATGACACAGTGCTTTTTAAAAGAGAAAAGAGTCTCAATTATCAATTCTACATATTTGTGTAACTTTTGTATAACTAGCAGGTTGTACATAGTGCCAATGTCCACGTAAAACGTTAAATCAGTGTGATGGAATTAAAAATAGCTGTTCAGAAGTTTTTTTTTAATAAGCAAAGTGTTTCTATATCAACTTCCCCCTAAAGTTAAAACTGAAGTAAAACAAACACTGAGTTATTTGGAAATACAGATTCCTCTCTATTTCATTCAAAACTTAAGAACTGACTTCGGAGTTAAATCATTTCTTGTAAATGTGTGTATATAGTGTAGCTTCCTGGAATTAGCTGTCTAAATGATAACATACGTGTTAGTGTACTGTATGTTTTTAATGCTTTTTTGTCATGTTTAATATCATCCACCACTTTGGTCCAGACTAAATGATCTCAATAACTATTTGATGGATTGCCATAACATTTTGTACAAACATTCATGATCCCCAGATGATGAATCCTACCGACTTATCCTCCAGCGGATAAGGAGTGACATTTCTCAATAACTATTGGATGGATTGCAATAAAACTTGGTTTAGACATTCATGTCCTGTTTTTTTTTAAAGCGCAAGCATAAGGTCAAAATTATTCTTTGTAAAACTGTTATTTATGACAAAATTCCCAACATTCCTGTTTCAACGTTGGCATTTAGCACAAAGTAGAGCATCACAGAGCTGCAGGCATGGCTGTAGATTCTTGGTCTTGTTGATATATTTGAGATATTTGATGTATTATTGTCATTACTTGAATAGATATTTGTTTTGAGATCATCCTGGGTTGTGCTTTGGAGTTAGTGTGCACATATGATGCAAAAGATAAAAAAAACATTATAGCAGCGCACTATGGGGCATCTTTGCATCTGAATGTTTACATTTTCGTGGAAAAAAGTGACTTCAAAATGTTTCTTAATGGTTTCCAGATAAATGTTTTTGTCTTAAGAAAGAGGAAACACACAGTTTAGCAACTGTCCAGCAGTGTATGTCCACACAAATCATTCAAACAGAAAATAATGTCAGAGGCAAAACTACAGCATCACATCTTCTTTTAACAAATGAATCAAATAAAACAACAAACTTCAAGTAATCCCATCATCATCATCATCATCGGCAGCAGAAAAATATGAAATACAAAAGCAAAAGAGAAACACATGTCTAACCTAAGAGGAAACTCTGGTAGAAATAATTTAAAACTATAATAAATTGAATAGTTTAAACAACAATAATGCTATCTTTTATGCCATTACCAGAACATAATCCCAAGGAAGGAGGTAAGAAAATGCCATGCATAAACCAACGCTGATGTGAGACACAATTTAATACAAAGTTTCTACTCAATAGAAAGTGATAAGAAGCGTGTGTGCGCATGTCATTCAGAGCGGGCCGAGCGTCAATATTCACAGATTCAGATTCAGTTCAGATCTCATTCACACACTTTGTCTCCAGACACTCAGAGGAAGGTCTCAGCGTCTCAGTGTGGGACGTAGACAAAGGTAGTCATTGTAGAAGTCCTGCATCATGAACATTTTAGGAGACAAAAACATACTTTGACAAGAAAATCTAATCAGAGAGGCTTGAAATGTGGATTTAGTCGAGGAATTACTTAGAAGTGCAGCAGAACATCTCACATATCGTTAAAGAAAAAGCCGTAAGCAAAGATTGTCGTGTGAGTTTGGATTAAAATGGGAAAAGAAGTTTAGATATTCATCGCAAAGCCAAAAAAAACATTTATCTTAATTTATACCACAGCCATGGGGGAAAAAAACTGGCTTCTGATTGGCTGAAAAGTATCTATTAAAAATTTATTTTTGATCTGAAAGAAATGTGTTGGGTTAGGGTTAGATTTTTATTTTAGAGCGTATGACTGCGAATAAGCAAGAGAAGCGAATTGATTACAAGAAAAATTAGTAAATTAAATATCGAGAAAAAATTTACGTTTATTTATGATTACTAACTTTTTCAAAAAAGTTTGATAAGGATAAGTACCTCATACAACCCCATTTCAAAAAATGGGAACAATCCCGTACTTTTGCTGCGTTCCAGACACAATTTTTAGCCCGTAAGTTGCGACTTCAAGTCACAACTCACGACTTGGTAGTGTTCCAGGCAAAGTAACGACAAAGTTAGCGGCTACCTAACGTTGACGTTAAGCTAGCGCTAGCTGATACTAGCGATTTCTAGTCTGCAACATATTTTTGGCTTCATTTAATAAACATAACCTGTAGCAGTACACAATCGTATGTGTATTGTTTGGATTACAATGTGCGGAATTACTTTACATTGTCTATTTATTTCTATTTCTCACCGTTAATCACCGGCGTCTGTACAGCATCAACAGGGGTCGCCATTATTGTTTATGTGTGTGTGACGTCAAAAACTGTAACTGGGAGTACAACCATCTGGTACCAGTTCACAAGTAGTAATGGTGCGTTCTTTTTGTCTTGTAATCGCGACTAGTAGCTCGAGTGTGACGTCACTTCAGTGTCGAAAAATGAGAAATGAACTCGGGGTCCTCTGATTTCAGACGACTTGATGAGTCGTATATACGACCTTGGGGGCGTTCTTTTTGCAACTTCTGGTTCGTAACTCCGAAAAACAACTCGTAGATCGACTTCGGTGGACAAAAAAAACGCACCATAAGTTACGGGTTTGACTGCCGTATTGCAGCATTTTATTAGATATCTTCTAAAGCTTACAGCCACAAATTGTCGCTGGAAGCTTTGGAAGAAATCTAGTAAGTGGACCTTAAACTTATACTGCAAAAGATGCTGCCTCCTTGTTTAACACCTCTATTTTCAAATAAAACTTTTACCGGTCAGGTTTTAATTTGAGAGAAAAAGACAAAAAGAAAAATGACAAAAGCCCTATGAAATGTAAGAAATGACTCGTAAAAAAAGGCTGAGTAATACTGAGTATTAGTAGCTAAAAACAGGATTTCCAACCAAATTCCCTGCATGTTGTTCATAAAGTTAGTATTCACTGCAGTTTAAAAGGCTTCAGACTTCTACAATGGCTACAATGGAGTCTTTCAAATGCTTCGGTGTCCCCAGAAATACTTTGGGGCGAGCAGTTCCTATTTTACATGTCAATTTAGTTTACAACAGGTTATATCAAAAGAGACCTCACAGGGTTGTTTTAAAAGTTCAATCCATTGACATACATGCACACAAAATAAAAAAATAAAATAACAAGACAATCATATACCCAACCAGCACTGAAGTAAAACTGCACATTCAATACTCCTCGGTGCTAAATGGTCGACGATGTTAAAAACATTAATGTAATGTAAACGATTAATATAGAAATGCAAAGAGACGTTATCTATTCATATTGCATTGCATATGGCTCAGATTTTTCTTTTCTTGGATAAATGCTGCAAACACACACACACACACACGAGATACGCGTGAAAAGACTCACACACACACTATTATAACACACATTCTGTAGTTATGTACATGCTGCACAGAGAGCAGAGTGAAGACTGTTTCTGTTGCAGCTGTATGGACTTTTTTTTTTTCAAGGTTGATATGAAATGAGGAATATTTTCACACACACATACAGTACACACACACAGTACACACACACACACACACACACACACACACACACACACACACACACACACACACACACACACACACACACACACACACACACACACACACACACACGCGTACATGCTGCACAGAGAGCAGTGAAGACTGTTTCTGTTGCAGCTGTACCAACTTATTTTAATGGAATGAGGAATATTATCACACACACATATAGTATGTACACACACACACACACAGAAGCTGCATGTGAAAAGCCTTGTCAGGTCAGGAGTACCAGATACACACTGTGAAAAGTTAAAATATTTGTTTGCGTGACGGCAGCTGGAAAGTCAGACACTTGAACATCCACAGGTTTGTGATTATGCTCTAAAACGCCCTTTTAAAAAACAAAAACAAAAAAGCAAACAGAATCTGGTCCGTCCTTCATAATCAACTGGCTGCATTGTAGTTACAGATGAACAAATGCGTCGTTTCTTTCTCTCTATGCTGGTCCGATACTGGCTTAGTTGTACATTTCAGATTTTTTTCTTAAACCATATCTAGCAAGACGTTCTGTGATTAAAGTTGAAGGCAAATGGGGGAAATTGTTGTTTTAGCTCCAACACTTTGGAATGAACCAGTGATTGCCAACCTTCTTTCAGCTTCTGGCACCTTAAAACATATCAATATAAACTGGGAACAGTCGGAGCAAAGAGTTCTTTTTTTCCTTCTGAGCTTGTTTAGTTAGAAGTCTTTAGAGGCCTGAAAAAGTGAAAGTATCAAGTATTTTAGAAGGAAAAAAAAACATTTAAAAAATAAAATAATCATTGTGTGACAGAAATATATATTTTCTTTCTTATACTCGTCATCATTTTGTGACCCTTAAAATGTATTGTTTGGACCCCTCAGGTTGGGAATCAGTGGAGTAACAGCCTCAAAGGCTGCAGCCTGGACTCTTTAGAATTCCTTACATATTCATATTTTTGTTTTAACATCTAAAAACCTTTGACCACTTTCCACTTTGCAGCTCTGGTTTTAGAAGGTGCTATAAAAATACATTCCTTTTTTCCTTTCTTCCATAGTAATGTGAGACAGTTGAAATACGATTTTTTTTGTTATTTTATAATGTTATCAAAGCCCTCCGTGGCCCCAGTAATGGACGCTGACTGAAACTGCAGGATGGAAACATCAACGTTACATCATTTGGTATGAAAGCAGAGATGCGTGTGAAAACATACCACTGTGATAGATTGTGGGAACATTACTGAAACAGATACGACACTACGTCCGTGTAATGTCTTTGGCACACAGGTTTCCCGGGGTAAACATATACAAAACCAAAGTTATTTTGATTATTTTCAACAGAAATCTTTTTTTTGTTAACTGCTTTTAAATGTTTGAACAACACATTTTTTCCCCCCCAGTCTTACTGAGTGAACCCATTCCTAAAATACGAATTTTGACCAAAATAAACAGCTGCTCAAGTGCACTTGCATCCTGAACCGTAAATAGTCCTACGATCGGCCAGTCACTCAGTCAACCAATCAATCAGCACATCCAATAAATAGAATATGAATAAATAAATACAAATAAATAGTTGACCAATAAAATCTCCACTGCGGTGCTGCTGTGAGCGGAAGCAGTTCACTCCTCTGGTTGGTCTCATGGATCTCTCCGTCTGCAGAGACCTGCCGGACTCCACACTTTTCTCTCCCAGATTCGTCTCCACTACCGAGTGTGTGCACAGTCCAGAGAGACCGAGTGAGTGTGTGTGAGAGTGTGTGTGTGTGTGCGTGCGCGCCTCAGACAGCCGTCTCCAAGTCTTCGTGGGCGGCAGGAGAAGATGTGTGTTGTTTGGCGTTCAGGAAGGTGGCGAGCTCCGAGTCTCCCTCCGCCTGGTCCGCTGGCGTCTTCCCCTGGTGGACACACACACACACACACACACACACACACACACACACACACACACACACACACACACACACACACACACACACACACACACACACACTTACTAAAATCAAAAACTAGTGTAGTGCTGGAACTAACAATTATTTTACAAATGAATCAATTTTTTTTAATAACACAATTTCCAAAATATCAAGCTGACATATTTAAATTGCTTGTTTTGTTTAAACAACAGTCCAAAATGGTGGTAAATCTGCACTTTTTTGAAGCTGAATCTGTGATTTTTTTTGACTCAACAATCAATTGATTATCTGAAATACATATATACATATATATTTATATACAGTATATATATATATATATATACATACATACATACATACATACATACATACATACATACATATATATATATATATATATATATATATTTTTTTTTTTTTTTTTTTTTGTTGTTGTTGTTGGGCATTTTAGGCCTTTAATTCCACAGGACAGATGAAGACATGAAAGTGGATAGAGAGAGGGGGAATGACATGCAGCAAAGGGCCGCAGGTTCGACTCCGACCTGCCGCTGCATCGAGGAGTAAACCTCTATATATATATATATGTGTGCCTGCTCTACAAACTGAGCTAACCTGGCCACGATTATCATCATTTTTGCTAATTATTTTCCTGCCCATCAAGTGATCAATTAATTGAGCTGTAAATATTATGTAACACATTTCAATCTAATGCAGTCCACTACATAACCAACTAAACTACATCGTAAAAAATGACCAGAGTTGGGTCAGATCCTGATTATTATTACGAACCTCCCAAATACAGGGACACTTGTTGTTGTTGTTGTTGTTGTTGCATTAGATTTTACAGTCAGTGTATAAGATAGTCAAGACATTTATATGGCCCTTTTGGTCTCCAGCAACATTTGTGGTATCAAAAAGGATTTATTGTGAGACTTTTGGCCTTCATCAGAGTCATCATCTATGAAGCCGGAACAAATAAAGTTGTTCTTTCTACAACACACATTTCGACATTTTTCTTCTCCATTCACCTTAAAGTCGGGGAAGTTGTGCCATAAAAGCTCTACTCTACTCGCTAAAGCTGCACAGCACACAGTACTACTGAATAACAATAGAAAAGTGTGTTGACTAAAATACAATAACGATCCATCTATGAACTGATTGTTCTGTTATTGGAAGCAGAAACCATTATCTCCAAGGACCGAGCTTGTGTGCCCAATGTATCGTATGAAAGGCAGCAGCTAACAGCTAACAGGTGGTGTGACTTGGAAACAATGAAGGTACAGTCTCCAGTTCAGGAAGGCGTTTTGATAGACTGAATATAAACTGCCTGTATGACAAAGTTCTTGGTCAAAGGTTGACTTTTTGCAAGCGT
Organism: Perca flavescens; assembly: GCF_004354835.1. Classification (NCBI taxonomy): domain Eukaryota; kingdom Metazoa; phylum Chordata; class Actinopteri; order Perciformes; family Percidae; genus Perca; species Perca flavescens. The sequence continues at coordinate 6,367,549 of NC_041353.1, forward strand.
GACAATAAAACAAAAAAAAAAGAGAACAGAAATTCCCACCACAAAAAGCAATTCACAGTATATTGTATATAATATGTGTCGAGAGAGGACATTGGTGTGGATATATGTTCTTCCTGTGCTGTTTTGACTCTATGTACAAACTCCAAGAATATGCTTTTTCTTTGAGTTTATTATTTTAATTTTTTTTGTGAGCCACTTTGCCCAATGATAACACGTATTTCTGTTGTGGCAGGAAGGTTTCGATTTGTAAAGCACCCTTCATCTGCAGCATGCAGTAAACATATTTCTCTGTGGATCATGTACAAGTCATGCTCGTCCTCTTGATATGACTCAGCTTGATTTACGGGAAATGTGTGTCAGTCTACAGTGTGAGTTCCTACAGTGTGTCTATGGTTGTAGTGTAATGTGTGAGTGTGTATTTACCTGGAAGTTGGTCTTTTCGAGTGACGCCCCAGCCTCCACCAGCAATCGACACACAGCATGCTGCTTCTCTGAGGCTGCTTTGTGCAAGGCAGTTTCCCCTCTAGACACACACACACACACACACACACACACACACACACACACACACACACACACACACACACACACACACACACACACACACACACACACACACACACACACAATCAGATAAGCTGAGAGAAGGTCACAGAAAATGTCACAACATTCATTTGCCTTGAAAAGTGTGGTTGCAATCTACAGGTAAAGATTACTGGCACACTGATCACACTGACGTAAAACAAGCAAATTGGATTAAAAAAAATAACACACAGCAGATAAAAAATATATATACCTACACAGAGAATCATTTAGTAAAGTCTCACATTGCCAGACTTTCTTCCACAGCGCTGCGGAGGAAGGTCTGGCTAGTCCACACAGCATTCCGGGATGGGAGAAAAACGTGCTCTGGTTTATCGGCATTTCTTTAAACCAATCACAATCGTCTCGCTCCGGACAGAGCCATTGTGCCTCTGCAAAATAGTCTCGGGAAGGAACTTGTTTTGGTGGAACATGTGTATGTTCAAAAGTTGTTTTAGTCGTGCAACAGAAAACTCAGATTGGACAGAGAGCTAGCTGTCTGGATTTACCCTGCAGAGATCTGAGGAGCAGTTAACCATAGTTCTCACAAATCCACCGGAATTTAAAATGCCAACACAAAGAAAGCGGAAGGTGACGGACATCCGGACGAAAAGAGGGACATCCGGCGGAATTTCCGGCGGCACCGGAGCAATCCCAGAACTGGACTCTCACGGACTACATTTAGTAAAAACTGAATTAAAAGAAGTCAACATACTTCTCTCTGTCGGTCAAATCCAGAAGCACCTTCGAGCCTGAAGAGGCGGAAACAAGAGAAACATGAGCAGCTTGGAAGAAGACACAATGAATTATTTTAGAAAATACACATTTACTCATTTCAAAGGAGTACTCCACCAATTTAGGATGCACTCCTATAATAATGTTAAACTTAAAACAACTTAAAAGGGGCACTGTGGCCCAGGAGGTAGATCATAGATCGTCTACCAATGGGAAGGAAAATGCTACGTACAGCACCTTTAAGATCATTTCACACACACATTTACCCATATGCACACATCATGCACAGTCTCACCCTGTTGCAGTATGAAGCTGACCAGGTCTGTGTGTCCATCCTGGGCAGCTATATGTAACGCTGAACAACCCGCAGAGTCTCTAACCAACAAGCTGACGCCTCGACGCATGCACTCCGACAGCTGGAGACATTGACACAAACCGAAAAAAAGATGCAAATTAGGGTTTTTAAAAAGTACTCTATGAAATGCTGAGTCCTCATTTGTAGCTTTGGGGTGTGTTAATGGAAACATGTTATAAAACATTTCTTTGTGTTGTTTACAACACTTTGTGATTTATGTGTTCTTTTTTATTATTATATATAGCATGATTTACAGACATTTAATACACCATGTAACTTTACAGTATATTCAGCTTTCTCTTCAGCACTACAGAACGCTCTGGCTCTTAAGAGTTGCTTTGGAAAACGCTTGTAATCATTTAAGTGCGTTTGTAGAAAACACTTAACTTGTAAGACTGATCGGTAACACTTTACTTGAAGGTATCTACATAAGAGTGACATGAACACATGACACTGTCATGACACAGTCATGACACATGAACCCTAACTTGTCATGACAAAAACCAAATGACACTTACTAAAAGAATGTCATATGTCATAAACGTTTATGACTTGTTTATAATGTTTATGACACGTTCATGACAGTGTCATGTCACTCTTATGTAGATACCTTCAAGTAACGTGTAATTGATTGATCTATATCAACCCTCAAATGTAAAAACCTTTATGGAGATTTAATGAAGTGTTTTTATGCTGAATCACTAATTGATTAAACTACCCAGGTCTGTGTAAATCCCGGAGGGTGCAGCAGATACAAACCGCTAAAACTGGTTTGAATAGCACATTCCCCGACAGTCTGTGTGTGATTGCACTTTACCATAGAAAGATCTCCTGTACTGGCGGCTTTCAGCAGGGCTGTAAACACACAAAGAAATCATCCCGTGAGATCGACACTGCAGAACAGAAAGTCTATGGTTGACTGATTACTGCGAACTTTCTAAGTTTCCATGGATACACCTGTTTGCTTGTAAAGACCTTCCTCATTTTCTAAATTTCTCTGCCTTCGTGTTGAAACAATGATGACTAACTATGAATAAAGTTCAGGGATTTTTTCTTACTCAACCAAATTGTTGCCTCGGATGTTAACTGTGTTTGTGTGTGTGCCAATAATACACATATTCAAAGTGAAGCATTGTTTAAGAAGAAGGAAGAGATGTTAATCACAACAACAACAAAACGAAAAAGGGACTCTTTGAACTTTCAGTTTCACTTTCCTACATATCCACTGTCAGGGGAAGGTCAAACTAATTTCCTTGTAGCAGAATATTTTCATGGTCTGGAGTCATCAAATGCCTCAATAGTACAGCTAAAAATACTTAATGTCAAACACGACCTCAAAGTAACTCAAATACCTGCCTCGGCTTTGCCTTAAGTGTACCTGTAGTGTATGTGTGTTAGAAACATTTACAGACAAAGATTATATTAGCTAGAGTTAGGAAGTTAGAGGAACAAAATAAACTAAATGTTTGATAGTGTAATCATGTGCAAAGCCATAATGACTGTGTGGTTTCCAAAGTTTCCAAAACTGAGTCACTTTTGTATTTTTATGCGATATTTCTGTATCTGTAACTTTTTTTTTACTGCTTTCTTGGAACTGAACTGTAGACAAATTGAACCAAAAAAAAAAAAAAAAAGAATGAAACAAACATGACAAAGCCATTTTTCTGACTGAATATGAAATGTGGGAAATATTTATACATAAGCCGAACAAGAAAATACAAAAGGATATTGTCAAGAGTCATCAGATCAATTTGTGAGTGTGGACTGAGCTGTATATTCTCAGTGTGGCGGTTTAAAGTGGAGCCAAACCTAAAAGTGGACAAACATAAACATGTTTGGTCATGTGAGGATGAGGAACAGCAGGTTTGTCGTATGTATAACTGTGGAGATTCCCAGGAATTACGATGACTTATTACTGACACGAGACCAGACAACCAGGCCACAGTAAATATCCTCCAACTTTCCCAGAACAGGTCTTGAGAAGCCTGAACAGTGTGATTAAATAGATCTGCAAAGCCCTCAAGGGATGTTAAGATTTGATTTATCTAGGGGAGTAACACACTTCTTCAAGCTGAAACAGTTGCCTTTGACAGATATCCTTTGACGTGCACATTTCTTATAGACAAACATACACAGAAATGGTTGATATGAAGCTTAAAAATAAAGCAATCCAGCATCTTTTGGTCTAAAAGTGCAACTTATTAACAGGGAAACAGTGAAATATCATCATTCCAAAAGAGCTTTTACACTCTAAACCACAGATACAAAAGGGATGTGTGTGTGTGTGTGTGTGTGTTTGTGAGTGTGTGTCCTACCTTGTTCCTCAGATGTCAAGGAAACACTGAAAATAGAAAGAAACAGAAGAAATTAAAATGTGATTGGCGCATGTAGCAAACTTCTTTTCGGTGCAGGAAGTAGTGATTATTTTTCTCTCTATATAAAATATGGATAATTTTAGTCATTTTATACCCAAAAATGAAGAACATTTGCTGGTTCCAGTTTCTCAAATGTGAGGATTTGAGTGTTTGCTTTGTCATATGTAATAGTAAACTAACTCATTTTGCCTTTTGGGCTGTTGGTCAAACAAAACGAGACGTTCAAAGACTTTCAGGATGTGGGGAATTATAACAGGCCCTTTACGCTATTTTCTGACATTTTATAGGCCAAACGATTAATTGAGACCTCAAATATTCTTTTTTATGTCTGTATTTACATGTTGCATTTCCTTAAAGACTATATCTGCCATAGCGTATATTTTATGTATTTATAATCTACTAGTTGTTATGTTTATAAAACGCCCGGATATGTCAATCACAACTTTCCAGAATCTAAAACAATAACTTCAAATGTCTTGTCTTCAAAAGATAGAAAATTTACAATTATATAAAAACTGAGAAAAGCTGCAAATCTTTACATCTGAGAAGCTGAAACCAGAAAATAAATGATAGATTGATTATCAAAACGGTTATCAAAAATTAATTTTCTCTTGGTTGACTCGTTGATCATTTTAGTATTATCCCAAGGTGTAAAAAAACAAAATGCATGTCGTAAATACAGATTATTTAGTAAAAATGTATGCGACAGCACATGTGTATCACTTGATTTACATAATCATAAATAACTGCACATGTGTAGTGAGTACAAGTATCCATACATATTTAATCTTCATGCTGCCATGCTGGTCAGGTCTCCCCTAAATGGGACTAACCACGTTAAATAAAGTAAAACATAAAAGTGTGTGTTCTATATCACTGCATCATGCTCACGTACCCAGCCGTAGGCTCCACCACCAGATCAGGCATCCCCGTGGACGATCCCTGGCTCCCCACCGGTCCCTCGTGATCCAAGATAAACACCTCGTCCTGACAGATCTCGGTCACAAAGTGAAGGTGCTCCTACAGACACACATGCATACAGAACAGAGGCATGTGATTCTATACGAGCCGGTAAAGCCAGTAAACATTTGGCAAAATCAAACAGAATCCACCAATTCATTGATTTTTGAACTGTTGACCAAAACAAATGAGCTAGTGTTTACCTGAGCCTTGTCGATGCGATAGAAGCGGTCAGCTGATGTGGCTGCAGAGCAGAGACATACAGTACATGTCATTGGGAAACACTTGGAAAATATGCTACGCAATGTATTTCACATCACTTTTACTGTTGCTTGTAGGGGAGTCACGATTCTCCAAATCCACGATTCAATTTGACTTTTGATTTTAAGGTCACGATTCGATTCAATTTAAAAAAAAAAAATTTCCCAGCAGTGACGGCAATGCCACAATGAAAGCCACTGGATGGCAGATGGGTACTTTACATAATCACTTTGAGTTTCTCAGAGTTTATGAGGTGCAATTGAATGCACCATGAGTTTAACAAGGGGCGCCCGATGCACCATGAAGTCCTGTCGATGCCCACACGTTTATCGTTTGTTGTTTGTTTCCATAAGTCACAGGGAAAGAAAAATGTTGCCACACGGTGACTTCAGGGAAGTGGGAGGATCTTCCAGTTCTTTTGTTTCTCCGTGTCTTTAGCTGCATGCTACCAGCTGGTAAGCTAACGTTATGCTGTGTCTTTACGGACGTACGCAAGTAGGCTGGGGTGAAGAGAGAAGAAAATACTGTGGGAATCGGCAATCCTGCTTTTGATTTCGATAATCAAAATTAATGAAACTACCAGAATGTCACAATCATAATAATAACTTTATTTGTAAAGCTCTTTTCTTAATATAGTAACAAAAGAATAATACAAAAAATACAGCAAAGTAGAAAGTTAATTTGTAGGAATTGAAAGCTGAAAGAAAATGAATGTGTTCACTGCACGAGAACTTCACTTGGTCCTCTTTGATTCATGGTTTTGATCATGAGTCATCAGTGACAGCAACATTAAAAATGACTGTCTTTTTAGAAGGAACACGCCGACTTATTGGGAATTTAGCTTATTTACCGTAACCTCCAGAGTTAGACAAATCATACCCTTCTCATCTCTGTGCGTGCTGTAAGGCTGTCTGACGGCTCCAGCAGCATCAGGCCAGCACAGAACATCAGGTGAATGGTTCCAGTAATCCTACTGCTCTGAATAAGTGACAAAATAACACCAACATGTTCCTATTTATATGTTGTGATTTATAGAGTCACAGCATGTACAAAAAACAACGTAACATGAGACACAGCCGTCTTCTAACTGTAAACAAACCGGGAACTATATTCTCAGGCGGAAGAATATAGTACTTGGGCAGACAGCAAGCCTGTCTGAGAATATAGTTCCCGGTTTGTTTACTGTTAGAAGATGGCTGTGTCTCATGTTACGTTGTTTTTTGTACACGCTGTGACTCTACAAATCACAACATGTAAATAGGAACATGTTGGCGTTATTTTGTCAGTTTTGTCACAATTGGGAGCAGTAGGCTAGTTGGAACCATTCACCTCCAGGATCTGTGCTGGGCTAAGCTAATGCTGGAACCGTCAGGCAGCGTTACAGCACGCACGGAGATGAGAAGGGTATGTATCGACTTGTCTTACTCTGGGGGTTACGGTGAATAAGCTAAATTCCCAATAAGTCGGTGTGTTTCTTTAAGGTTTTTAAGGTTTAAGGTCAAAATGTCAGTGTCTTATTTACTTACAATCCAAGAAGCTCCAGTTAGGAGAGAGTCTACTGGTTGAACTGGTCCGGGGGACGCCTCTGCTCTCATCCTGAGGACAGACATCAGACACTTATGATCTTCATCATCACTTTTATGAACAATAAACTCAGTGGAGAAGCGTTTACATGGGAAAAGAGAGCAATCCAGAGAGAGAAAAGAATTGTGCTTATTAAGTGCTTATTATTGAGCAGTTGAACAATCAATAACACAACAGAGACAATTGGGACAATGAGGCAGAGTATAGTGTAGTTTTAGTTTAGAAAATTATTATAATATTACTGTTATATGTCCAGAAATGTTTTTTTTTCTTCCAGTGTGGTAGAAGAGGACTCAACACGGGTGTCAGTCTGTAAACCTACATTTCATTTATTGTATTTAGCTTAATTTTGTAGGTTAATTCCTGATTTAAAAAAAGCGTGTAGTGTCCCCCAGAGAAGAATTTTCATTCTTTATGGAACACCGCTAAAAATCTAACTACCATATAATTGTCCAAAATCCTTGAAACTCATGACACAGATTTTAGGTATTCTAAAAATGTGTGGGATTTTAAATATGTAGCAAAAACCTTATAAAGCCGTCAAAAAACGGATAATAACCCAGCTTTCCCTGCAGAAAGACACCCAAAAGTGATATACCTGATAGTGCACTCTGTGGCCAGTGGATGGCGCCTGGTGTAAGTCCTAGCAAGCACAGCAGACAGGTTTCAAGGTTAACAAACAGCCAAAGCAATTACATCCAAAACTTCCACAGATGTTAGCTCGGTTAGTTTCCCACGAGAGACACACAGCTAAAGAGCAGCCCTGCATTCCCAGTGGTGTTGGTTTGCTTAACCATCTATAAATAACGCTGCAAGCGTCATGAAATAATGATGGCGAGGAAGAAACAGCAGAGTGGAGAGAGAGAGAGAGAGAGAGAAAAAAAGAAGAAAACAAAAGCGATGATGAGCATTAATGATGAAGACAAAGGGGAGAACTTGCCTCTTGTAATCTGTCAATGTAGAGTCTGCATGTCTCCAGGTCACAGTCCCCCCTCACCACCACAATGCCTACTGGGATGGCTGCAAAGCACAAACACACACTTTAGAACATAATGCACTGAAAAAGTAGGTTAAACTGCATTTTTTTGGGCTGCATTCATTGACATTTTATCATCTTGTAAGGTTGATATGGCAACAGTTTCTTCTTATTTACACGTCCTGCAGTTACAGAGCAGACGTACGATTCATTTGGAGTCGTGTTTGTGTCCACCTGATGAATGTAAGTCTAAAATTAAATCAATAGAATCATGTTAATAATTGATTATAGCCACATAAAAGCTTTTTTTTTTTTCAGAGAGAACACACACACACACACATGCATGACTGCACGCATGCACGCACGCGCGCGCGCACACACACACACACACACACACACACACTCCTTACAGATGTCTCGTAGTCGTTCTTTGTCGTACTGCAGCCTGTCGTACTCCTGGAGGCTGATCCGATTCACTCGAAGACGCAAACGATCTGGAACTGCGTGAGGACTAGAAAAAACACACAACACAAACACACACGCACAATTCAGACATGTCCAAACATACAATAATAAGGATACGCACATATGCATACGTATACGCACAGACACACACAGACACACGCATAACAAACCAAATGTTGCAGCTTTTGCAACATAATATTTAATTCCTCATCTGTCGTGTTTTGATGAAAGTTTTCTAACTAACACATTTCTAAGTCAATGTTTGCCTTCAGCGAGGATGGAGGTTGAATACTGACGTCAGAAACATGGTGGGTGATAAACAAAACTACAATGAGAAAACACTGTTGGTCACACAGCAGCTGTTGGCAAAATGACCCATCTACCCAGCCTCATAAAGCTCAAAATCTTACCTGCAAAGGAACCAAAAAGGGTGTCAAATTAAAGTACATTAACACCACTTTTGTCTTCTCTGTCACAAGAATATGAAAACAGCTTTTCTAGGGGAGAGCGTGGACATCAAGTGAGAGCCAAGGAGTGGTGCAGGTGTAATAAGCTCAGGGTGAGGTTAAAGGTAAAGGGACTACAGTGGGACAAACATCAAGAGGCACAAGCACATTCAGAGGAGAAGCTTCAGTATGTTGCCATACACTCTCATTCTCCCTCTCTCTCTCTCTCTCTCTCTCTCGCTCTTCTCTCCCCACATGTAACAAAAACTCACATTCAACACAATACGACTCAACAAGGGGGTTCGACCAATACAATTTTTTTTAAAGCCAACACTGACACAAGTTTGTCGAGATTGATATTTGATTTTGATGCTGCACGTAGTATTTACTGTGAGTCAGTATTTATCACCTTTGAAGTTAGTTAGGAGTGTTTATGTAATTGCAAAATGTACAGAATACAGATGTTAGTTTGGGCATTTTTTATGTTCTACATTCGACTAAAGGTTTGCATAAAAGGGGGAAATGAGAAATGACGAAAAAGAAAAGTTGTGAAATATAAAATATGTTCTCAGTTGTGAGGATTTGCTGCTTTTCTCTGTTTTATATCGTTGTTAATTAAATATCTTTTGGGTTTTGGACTGTTGGTGATGTGATGGGTAATCTTTAATTGATTAATTAAATAATTACTGCATCCCTCAAATATAAGGATTCAAGTAATTCATGCAGTTAAGGTTTTCCTAAAAGAAGGAAAAAAGAAAACAAAAAGGAAATGTAAATGATAGACAGTCGAAGATTATTTTTTTGTCGAAGATTATTTTTTTGTCGAAGATTATTTTTTTGGGGCATTTATTTGTATAGGACAGCTGAAGACATGAAAGGAGAGAGAGGGGGGGAATGACACGCAGCGAAGGGCCGCAGGTTGGAGTTGAACCCGCGGGCCGCTTCGTCGAGGAGTAAACCTCTACATACGTGCGCCTGCTCTACCAACTGAGCTAACCCGGCCACAATGATAGACAGTCAAGATAAAAAAAAAATTATATATGTGTATAAATATGTGTAAAATGGCCAAGGATAAACAAATGTCACAGCAGATACAGTCAATAAAATGATGCTAAATGTGAGTTCTCTCTTGAAAAACAATGTGAGTACAAAATAAGAAATTCAATAACTGTAAAAGACGGTTTAAAGTGTTCATGTAATCAACCAACCTGCATCGTATCAGTGGTTGAAAAAAAGGCTTTCAGTATCATTAATGAAGTACTGGTTGAGCCCAAACAGACAAATGATGACAACAACAACAACAACAGCAGCAGCAGCAGCAGCGACTCATTCATTCATTAATTCACTCACTCACAGATTCACAAATACACAGTTACACACAGTGACAAAGGGCTCAGGTACTTACACAGAGAAGGAGTCGGGGGGAGCAGAGAGGCGGCGCAGATCAGCTGCACACACCTTCTGAATACTATGGCCGCACACACACAGAAGAGAGGAGGAACGTATGGCAGAGAGGAGAGGAAGAAAGAAGGAGAGGAAGTGAGGAGAAGAAATGAGAGAGAGGAGAGAAAGAGGAGAAGCAAAGGAAAAGGAGGGGAAAGGATAATGGAAGAGATGAGAAGGAGGAGGGGAAGTTAGAGGAGGAGACAAAGGAAAGAGTGAAAAGGTAACAAGGAGAGAAAGAAATGAGAAGTGAAAGGGGGGAAAGGAAAAAAGGGAGGAGAGAGACAAGGAAACGAAAGGAGAAGATAGGAGAGGAGAGAAAATAAAAACGAGGAGGAGACAGGGCAGGAGAAGCAGACACAAGGAAAGAAGGGAATGAGGAGATAAGAGAGAAGTAGAGGAGAAAAAAATTAAATAAACAAGGGGAGAGAAGAGGAAGGAAACAAAGGGAGGAGAGAAGATAAACAAATGGAAATAATAAATAATCAAAAATTTCAGACGTGTGTTGGCAAAAAGAAGAGAAGGGACCGGAAGAGGGACAGACGGAGAAAAGCCCAGAGGTAAGTAGACAAACACTGATAGCACAGAGTACAGTAGCATAGCAGTACATCAAGCAAAGACACTAGTTACTGCAGCTACAGCTAGTTATTCATATTTACTGTGTACTGTCTTTCTCTCACATGCACACATTTACTGTAGCTGCTCGACTTTTACAAGAAAATAGACCCACAGATATAAACAAAGAGATATACAGTACATAGAGAAGTATTAGTGCTACAGGGAATGGAGTGTTAGTAGCCAGATATAAGCAATGGGCCTCATTCACCAAACGTTCTTAAAAGAACAAATTGGTTCTTAAACCCCACTTAACGCAGTTTTCACGAAGATTCTGGCATTCACTGATGTTTTCTCATTTGGGATTTGTTCTTAGGTAAGAACAGAATCTACGCGTACTCAAGAGCACTCTTACGCACAACTGAGAGCTGACATGTTTGAGCAAAACAAGTAGTCGTACCGTTTTCGTCCGTTCTAATTTAAGATTTCATATTTCTCTCCATTATCATTTTGTAACTAATTATTTTCATTATTATTATTATTTTAAGATTATTTTTTGGTCTTTTCTGCCTTTCATTTTTGACAGGACAGCTAGGTGACAAAGAGGAGAAAGACATGCAGGAAACCACTGAGCCAACCCGGCCACATTATTTTCCTTATTTTACACATCCTTTTGGAGTCGAGGCCGCCGATGTCTTTACCACGTCTTTTCGACATTTCTCTAAGTGTGCACACACTCATGCCCTTTTATGGGAATTAACGAGGTGTTTACCTACGCTAAATAGGACCAACGAGCACGAGCTTTCAATTTACAAAGACACTGGGATTCATCATTCAAAGAACACACCTGCAAACAATTCTGCTTTAAGAACAAATTTAAGAAAAAACGTAGGAAGATATTGGTGAATGAGGCCCATTGTTTTTATATAGCAAGCTACCAGCGGTGGAAAGTACATTTACTCAAGTACAATTCTGACATACTTTTTCTTGTACATACTTGTACTTGACATACTTTGTACTGTTTTCATGTTATGCTACTTTATACTTTGAGTCCACTATATCTCAGAGGGAAATACTGTACTTTTTACTGCACTACATTTATTTGAGAGGGCAAATTAGTAGTAGTACTGCATTATTCATATGTCTTTTTATATAAAAAGTAACCCTAAATATTATTCTATAATAATATAACACTTATAAACAAGCATAATGAATACTTTTGATACTTTAAGTTTTTAAAGTTTTTGTTTTGATTAAATTCAACATACATATCCCTCCTCTGATTGTGGTTTGGCGAGCTGAAAGGAGAGGAGTGAATGTCAGCTCCCACTAAACAAATTGTATGACTCACTGCGTGCAACTAGGGCTTTTACAACGCTGCATGACTTGCATGCACCTTTGATTCTAGCACGGAGGAAGTTTTTTGACCAAGGTCATTAAAAACCAACCGCTCCTAAATACCATCTCAGAGCTAGGCTAGAGGTGACGACTATTTGTTTGCATATTTGGCAGCTTAGGACACACACACACACACACACACACACACACACACACACACACACACACACACACACACACACACACACACACACACACACACACACACACACACACACACACACACACACACACACACACACACACACACAGGTCGTAAAAGGTCTTGGGATACTTGGGATGCCCAAAAGAAGGGCTAAACAGCAAAGTACTGTTACTTATGCTCAGGGATATGCCTAATATTATGAAGACCAGATGTATGCCAATGGCCCATGATTTTGTATATGTATTTAACTGCATCTATAATATGTATGTCCCTGTAAATTATTTCCTTTGAGTGGACTTAAATAAATTATTAAAATGTGTGATTGTCACACTTGTCTTCATCCACTGATTGTAAATAGATGACATCACCATGTATGTGTGTGTGTCTGTGTGTGTGTGTGTATGTGTGAGAGAGACTCACTCGTTCAGCAAGGGCACAGAGGTGCGTCTCTTGCTCTTCTGGACCATGTTGGCCTGATTTCGAAGGGAGATTCGGAGAGTGGAGGGAGCCAGTCGACACGGCTCACCGTCCACCTACATGCACACACAAAGACACACAAAATTCAACATTTGGTTAATTTCAGTATCAGTGATAATACAATACTTATATGATACAATACAGTATGTTCTCTGCACCTTAGTTTGGGGGTAATAAAACATGTTTTTCCAGAGAAGGAAAAAAGAGAGTAAAAACATGATCAGGAAATCCTTTTACTTCAGTGTGAAGCAGAATTTAACCAAAAGTCAAAGATCTTTGTGCACACAGTTAGTTACATTACAACTAGCTACAGTATACGGTAAAAAGGGAGGTTTAAGGGTCTCCCTAAAGAGAAATGTTTTTGTTATGTGATTTGGATCGAAGACAAAGTCCATTTTATGTTTTATTGATTGATTATATGATAATATCCCGGGAGAGTTTAGAGCGCTATACGGCTGTTTATCTGAGTGGATCCCTGTTTTGTTTATCTTGTGCAGGCCTGTGTACTTTCCATTTTTATTTCCCTGTCATGTGTTGTGTGAAATGTGATTTTGGAAGCAGTCAAAAGCCTCTAAATCAGGACTGCAGTGAAAATAAGTCCCAGGTTTTGCTCATGTTGTTGTATAACAATAATAATGTTATTAGTAGTAGTAGTTTTGTGAGGTTAACAGATAATTAATTCTGTATGCCCCAACATACATGATGAACACTTTTTAAAATCGTACTTTTAACCTTGTATGCCTGTATTCATCCGATTCTCCACTGGGCGCGTCTGTGCTACGTTCCGTTTTGGTTCCGTGGATACTCTCACGGTTTCATTTCCTGCCCGGCTGCCCGAACGGAAAATGCAAAATTACGAATCCCACTATGGCCACGCAAAGACCAACACAGCGCAGGCGCACCCGGTGGAAAAAAGAGGTTATTCTTCTGCTGCAAAAAAGTAGTTCCATCTCATCTTGTTTTACTCTCCATTGCTGTAATTTGTATATAACAACACAGTAAATTCAGTCACTCAACAGTCTAATCATTTGGCAAGTGTACTCACCTGAACAGGTACAGTCTTGAAGGTAGTAAGGACGACTTCTCTGCACTGGTGCAATCTCTCTCCATGACCGCCGACCTGTAGCGCCGCCTGGTGGACAAGATGGAGACTTACGCCAAAGTGTTACAATAACAGGATGGCCGACGTTTACGTACATAAAAACATACCACGCCGTCTCTTTTTCTACGTCACCTCTGCTTTATTCAGTATTTATTTTTCTTGTCTAAGCCCCTGTTTCTCTCACCAATGAGGCCATGGTGAAGCCAATAACCTCGATGCAGCCGTCGTCATGGCGCTGCGGTTCAAAGTCCCGGTGGTCGCCTGTGTTTCCCCACGGCATGGTGCCAGCACAGTACCTACACACACACACACACACACACACAAAAATGCAACCTCTTATTTCATTAAAACAACTTAAATGTCCTGGGACCTCAGGTGTCACCACCCCACGATGTGCTGCTACTGATCGACACTTTTAACTTTTAACTTAATTTTGCTGTACAAAAAAAGAAATAATTGCGATTAACAATATAATTGTCTCTTTCAGTTAAATTTAAAACTATGTATTCATGTATTACTTTTTCAAACAAATAAAGTCTTGAATGAATGCCAGGATAGGCTACTTCTTTTGGTTCTATCAGTGTCATGTGACCCAGTTAATATGATAACACAAGTACACACCTATGAAGTAAATCACGTCTCTTTATTATCATAAAACATTGTATATTTTTCTTAAATAAACTTGACAAGCCCATCAACAGACATACCCCTTATCTAATGTTAGCAATTAATTGCGGTTTAACAAAGAAACGGTGATTATTTAAAAAATATTGCTATTAGACAATTATGTGATAATTGTCACAGGCCTATTTTCATTACTTTGATGTTTAAATTGAGAAATATTCAAACTCCAGGGTGGTTTGGGTGGCTTTAACTCAGTGGTGTCAGAAGAGAACAGACCCTGATAGAGACCTCCTGCTCCTGCATTAAGGAGCTACTAACCCACAAGGTTAACAAATTATAATTAGGTTGAATATTTGGGCATGAAATGACCCCAATGAATTATGTTAGAAAGTTAGATGGCGCTGACAGTCTGATGTTCAGTTTAGCAGCCAGGATACTGTACGGTATATCAGTCCAACCCTAATGGAAATAAAGAAGTATGGAGGACACAATGTCACATTGTTATTTTGTATATCTAGTAAAATAAATCATTTTCCAAGCTGTGTGACGCTTGATGTATGAAATTGATTTTTGTCCTGTATGACTGTCCTTTTACCGATTATGATTATCAGATTATTTCTTAAGTTTCTTTTTTTTTTACTTCTGTAGAACTCTTTAGTAATAAAAAAAAAAAACCCACTTCAAGTAAAAGAGGCAACAGTGCAACCAAACTCTACACAGTATCATGGACTCTGTTTGACCTACCTGGGAATGTTTAGAAACACAATGCACTGAAATTTCAGCTCCTGGATCTTGGCAGTTAGATCGGTACCATCACACTGAGAAAGACAGAGACAGAAATTTAGACACAAAGACAAAGAAAGTGAATATTATAAGTTGTGGCTTTGACCAGTGATTGTTAAAATGGGGTACATGCACTCGTGTATTAAGTTCTTTTGACTGTACAAAACAACAGATTTTCACTCTCAGATCCTTCATTTGGTTGTTTTTTTTTTTACACGGGGCATCAACCTTCACTCTTAGTTCTCAGTTTTCCTTCTCAGTTTGAATGCTCTCGCTCTCGGTCTTAAACTTGTTGTGATGTGAAGGAGAAGAAAGTGATAGATGCAGGTCAAAGGTGGCGCGTCAGACCTGCCTACTCAAGGACGCCCTCGAGGAGCTGTTGCAGCAACAAGGAATGTGGAGAATTCTAGAAGGTTTTCAGCAAGGATGCCAGCAAAGCATATTATTTTATGTTTAGTGAAATAAAATCTTTGCTGAAATGATTTTCTGATGAATTTCTGATGATATTCTAGATTTTTCTTATTGTCAACAAACCCAATGAAGATAGATAGATAGATACTTTATTTATCCCGAGGGAAATTTTAGGCATCCAGTAGCTTAGACAACCATAACAAAACAAAACACACATACACATATATATCTCACATACATAAAAATCACTCACAGAAATTTAAAGAGTTAACAATTTGTGAAGTGATTACAAAGGTCTGGTATGGACTGACGCAATGTGATGCAATGACCATGATACGGTGCTATGGTAGAGTGTGTGCAATGGTGGCAGTGCAAAAGTGAACAGTGCAGGGATTGAACAGTGCAAAAGACTAAAACCAACAATGAACTGATTCTTCTATTGTGTGTGTGTGTGTGTGTGTGTGTGTGTGTGTGTGTGTGTGTCCAAAGCCTGATTTATCTTCTTCCTGTGTGCCACAGAGCTCCATTGTTACCCATAAACTATTAAAAACACATCAATGAGCCACACTGTTGCACTGGTTAACGTTACCATTGAATTACCATGAACACACACACACACACACACACACACACACACACACACACACACACACACACACACACACACACACACACACACACACACACACACACACACACACACACACACACACACACACACACACACACAGTAGTTTATTCTGACTCAATCCCACAGACACCGTCCTTCTGCCAAAAATACTCACTAGAGCACCAAATGTGGATTAGTCCGCCGCTGAAAATAGTCCAACAAATCCACAATTTCCTCCTGTTTGTTTGATTAAACTACAGTGACCAGGTGCTTTAGGAAAATACTGAGTATTAAAAAAAATAAAAGTATACAACAAACATATCTGTAGATAATTCTGGTGAATTATTATGTTTGCTTTCTGTATGGACGCTACGAGACACCGTACTTTAGGAAGTGCACATGTGCAATGGGATTATAGCTCTGTGTGTGCACGGCTCCCCGCTAGGTGATGCATGAATGCAAGATGACGCCTGTTACTTGACTGAATAAGTTCTACATGGTTTCTGGAAGTTTATAAATAAACTCAACCACTTGGATTCATAAATGAAAGACTCCTCGTATATTTCAACAATATCCTTCAACATTATGGTAAACTAAACATCTTTGGGTTTTGGACTATTAATTGAACAAAACAAAAACAAAAAAAATCAAAACAAGTATGTTAAACTTGGATTTGGGAATTTGTTGTTTGGGCATTTTTCACTATTTTCTGACATTTTGTAGACGATTAATCAAGAAAACAGTCAATAATGAAAATGATTGTAAGCTGCTGCTCTAATCCTAGTACAGAGGTCAGTGGCCCTGGTAAGGATTCAATGTCTTGCTGAAGGGCACTTTAGCACGGCGGATGTTAAAAGAGGAGCTGGGCGGCTTTTTTAATCACCCGGCCGACCTGCTGCCCAGACATGTCGACATGGAAAACGACACAGACCGAGAGCGAGCGTGTCAACACTCACCACCACTCTGACGTGCTTGGACAAATCCCTCGAGCTTCTCTGGAGGAAATCGGAGAATGCAGCCTGCAAACACACACACACACAGACACACACACAGACACACACAGACAGACACACAGACACACAGACACAAACACACACAGAAACACAGAAAAGGGCCCAATCAAACAGAATTACATTTCCCTCATTAAAAAGAGATAACTCCCCTGCATGCTTCCTCTCCAACTCCCACCCATCATTTCTTCTTCACATCTCTCATCCTATACAGAATATCTGCCGGTTTCAAATAGTTAAAATTAAGATTATCTGTTCAAAGCTTTAGATTAGAATCAGAAGAAGCCGGACAAATAATTAATTTCTTAATGAACATTGCTAATCAAAAAGTTTCTGAGTGTGAATGTGTATGTGCAATAAGGCAAGTGGGACACTCACTCCTGCATAGAACATCTTGTTGCGGAAGCGACTGTTGAACTTTTCAGGGTTGGCCTCTGGAAAGACACAATCAGAATACATTAAACATGCAAAACAACACAGAGACGTCGAGTACGACTGAGAAAATTGGATTCATTTGTGCATGTGTGCATGCCCTGAATGTGTCCTTTTAAATTATTTATTTCATTCTGCTCGTCTTTCACAATGCATGCGATGCATTAATGGGAAAGAGGAGGACTTGATGGAATATAAATAGAGTTAATACAGGATGAAATGTAAAAACAAAAGACATTACAATAGATTTCACCAACCTCTGGACTCATGGAACTCCAGGGTGACGTGAGCATCGAAGCCCAGGCTGAAGTAGTTGTTAAACACATTCAGAGGCAGCTGAGGACACAGGGAAATATATTCAAGTGAGTATGTTTGCATAAATAAATACTGCACAATTTATTTGCATAGACAGCTCATATTCCAACTCTAATTAAGGCATTTATGTATACAGTACAGTACATTAAAATGCAAATACAGAAATTTGCATGTTCTGTATACATTACTTTCAGAAAACACATTTTCCATATGGATTTTAACCTCTACCAGACATGTATTGACTCTCAGGTTTCACCAACCTGTTGATGGCGACAGACCTGTCAATCTTTACTTTAAAAAGTGATATGTGTCTGCATCTGTTGTGCTAGGTTACTGCAAAGTGACAGTTTCCTGCCGTAATCACTGGGTGAGCTAGAGGTCGCCCCGGCTAGTAGGTTTTTAAAGTTACCAGCCAACCAGATTTTCCACTAGTCCATTTTGATCTTTAGTCAAAGGGAAGTTTGGGGTCCCCTGCTGGAGCTGCTCCCCCCGCGACCCGACACCGGATAAGCGGACGAAGATGGATGGATGGATGGATTTTTTTTTTTCCTAACTAACTTTTTATTTCAGCTCCTCTGATTTGTTTTCGAGCCATTCTGTTTGTCTTCTCGGTTTCAGCTTAGCTCGTAACCGATAAAAGACACGCTAGGCACATATCCAACGGTTGTATGACACATCACGACATAGTGTTCATGGGAAATGTAGGATTAGTACTACAAGCAGGGTTGCCAGATAAAGATTGTGTTTTTCCAAGCCAAACACACACAAAACCGCCCAAATTTCTTGGCGGAAAACAGACCAATCTGGCAACACTGACTTGTCGCATCATTTCTGCACCCTGCAGATTCAAACCTACACCGTGTTCTTTGCTTCATTTATCACCAGCCAAATTGGCTAGTAACTAGTAACAATGTTACCCGCCAAAGTTAATGTTTACCCGCATTTGGCATGTATGCGGGTGTCAATTTAAAGCCCTGATTACAGGGATGAATTGTACAAAAAGAAACAATGTGCTGCTTAGATGAGCTGCAGAAATACACTGTGATAGACAGTAATGCATTGTGCAATGGCCCCCTGTCTCTTGAAAGATGCTATGGTAAAGTTCTGCACATAGTGGCTTCAACTTGAGCCTTGTTCAAACAAAGTCTTCACCCTCAAATGAAAGGTTAACCTTATAGGGTCCAGCGTTTTCTCTATCCCGGCAATGTGAATAATCCAACAACAATCCAACAACACATACTGTACACCCTAACCGCCAAGCGGACTTCTGACCTTCTGTGTGCCCTCCTCTGGCTGCGCAGCACCTTTCTCTACTAGAAGGTTCCACCTGTCCAGCTGTACCACCGAACCATCCTCCACATAACATAAAACCTTGGACACCGGCTCATCTGTGTAACCCTGCAGAGGAAGAAAACAAATGTACAGTCAGCACAAGAAGGAAGCAAAGGGAAGGAGATGGTAGGAGAGGGAAGCAAAGGGAAGGAGAGAAAAAACAGACGGGAAGGAGATTGTAGGAGAGGGAAGCAAAGGGAAGGAGAGAAAAAACAGACGGGAAGGAGATTGTAGGAGAGGGAAGCAAAGGGAAGGAGAGAAAAAACAGACGGGAAGGAGAGGAAAAGAAAGGAAAGGAGAGGAAACGAAAGGGTGTTCGAGGAAAGCAAAGGAAAGGAGAGAAAAGGAGAGGAAAAGAAAGGAAAGAATAGTAAAGGTAAAGAGAGGAAAGGAAAGGAATGGAGAGGAAAGCAAATTAATGGAAAGGAGAGGAAAGGGTAGGAGAGGGAAGCAAAGAAAAAGAAAGGAGAGGAATTTAAAGGAAAGGGATGATATGGGAAAGAAAGGGAAGGTGATGGAAGGAGGAGGAAGCAAAGGAAAGGAAAGGAAATGAAAGGGAAGGGAACAAAGCGGAAAGGAACAACAGAGACAGAGTGGATAAAAAAAAAAACCTGCAGTCAGAAACTCCCAGTGAAATATAGGACAAAAAGGACACACTAATTACACACATGGTAGATGTGAATTTTCAGCTCCGTCCTCGTTCAAAGCATCTATCTCTCTCTGTATCAGGACTTTTCTGCATTGTACTCCAGAAATGCTGTCAAAGTCATTCACACGTCCTTGGTCCATCATTCCCCATGCAGAGACTGCAAGTGATAGCAAAATACTAGCAATGCTTTCTCTGAAGTAAATATTTGGTTTAAACCCCTTAGCTCCGAACAAGTCTCCCCAAAACTTCAAGTTTAAGAGTAAATCCTATGATCCTATAATATAGAGGCCAGTTCATTTAACACATAATAAATCAATACGGATTATGCAGATAATGTATCTTTATATAGGTTTGGAAATACCTTTATTAAATAATAACAAATCATTTAATATTACCAGAAAATAATGTAAAATAACTGAAGAACCATTGCAGGTCTTGACTCAGACTTTTGACTCATGCAGATAGATACTTGTATTATCATCGCTACAAGCCCACATAATGGGTCGAAAGAAAAGCCTAATGTGGGTGCTTGTAAAGATCTCTTCTTCTGTGTTGCAGGACAGTTATGCAATTTGTGTGTGTGTGTGTGTGTGTGTGTGTGTGTGTGTGTGTGTGTCAAGGGGGGGGGCAGATTCTGGATGCTTAAGTGCTTCACCTCATTTTAGTAACAAAAACTCAGAGCTCAACGGGCCTCATACAGGAGGATGATATTATTGTATTTCACTTTAAGTTTCTGCCACTTAGTCTGGGCACCCAGGCCTTTAATAAAAGAGAAAAAAAGAGACCAGTTGGGGATTTTTGTCACTTGTGGTCATCTACTGAACGTACGGTAGAGTAGCACTGGTGCTGGTGTGGTGCAGACGTTTGATGATGGTATAATGTAATTCAAATGTAAATGAAAATACTTAAACCAGCAATACCAGAATTTGGGTCACTTTGGCGAACATGAATGCATATACACATACAGCAGGTACAGAACGATATTATGATTCCTTTGGAGTCATGTTTATGATCATCTGATATAGTAAGTCCAATATTCTCTCTTTTAGCTCTGTTTTTGGTCTCCACCATCTCCTGAAGGAAGTATGTGTCTCTTCCGCTGCTAAATGCTTCACTATGTTCACCAGCTAGCAGGGTCCAAAATTAGCACCATCTACTAGCCAAATGCTAGTAAAATATGCAAGGTTATATTCGACAAGCAATTAGTTGTATTGTAGCAGAATACTGAAAGCATCAGAAATTCAGAACTGAGTACACTTTAATATCTGTTTATTTATGGCAAGTAATATCATTACCGCAATATTCAACAACGTTATCGCATATTATCCTCATATTGTGCAGCCCTAATATCTATCTATCTATCCATCCATCCATCCATCCATCCATCCATCCATCTATCTATACACAATATAAATATTTATATCTGTACATAGTAGTTAAATGTTTTTTTTTACCTTTGTCCAGCTGTGTTGTCCTTGTTTTTAGCTGTATTTATGTTTCTGTGCAAGTACAACCGGAGTCATACACTTTGTATGTGTACAAACACTTGACCAATGATGTAATGTAATGCACTAATTTGGTTTCACTGCATAAAGGAAAAATAATTGTATTCGCAGGACTAACACAGAACGGAGACAGGGTAGAATTATTTGAAGGGAACGTCATCTTTAATTGTTGTGCTGTGCCTCAGTGAGGTCAGACAATGGCTAAATGTCAGGGTTAGGAGGAAGAGTTACGCAGGAAGAACAGTGTCGCAGACTTCCTGGAATGTGGGTGAGTTTTTTTTGTCGCTCCCAGAGGTGTCTGAGAGGTAAATATTGGGTTTATTTTAACATATCAATATTTGTCCATAATTTACACTTATCAGATATTTAGATTCTTTTATATTTGTCTAGGCCATACCTTTGCTTTTTTAGATACCTATACTGTGTCCATATACATACATACATACACATATATATATTTAATCATATGTACATTCTAACAGTGAAAGACAGAATCCCAAAGAAAATTCCAGAAAATCACATCATATGAATTTATTAAAATTGATAACCATCTGATGAGGAAAAACAAGTATTTGACCCCCTGGACAAACAGCATGTTAATATTTTGTAGAAAAGCCATTATTGGCCAGCACAGATGTCAAACGGTTTTTATAGTTGGTGACAAGGTTTGTGCACATTTCGGCAGGGATGTTGGCCCACTCCTCCCTGCAGACAGCCTCCAAATCATTCAGGTTCCGAGGTTGTCGGCTGGCAACTCAAATTTTAAGCTCCCTCCAAAGATTATCGATCGGATTCAGGTCTGGAGACTGGCTAGGCCACTCCAGAACCTTGATGTGCTTCTTCTTCAGCCACTCTTTTGTTGCTTTGGCGGTGTGCTTAGGGTCGTTGTCGTGCTGAAACACCCATCCTCGACCCATCTTCAGCTCTCTCACTGAGGGAAGGAGATGTCGGTCCAGAATTCCACGATACATGGCCCCGTCCATCCTACCCTCAATACGATGGAGTTGTCCCGTCCCCTTGGCTGAAAAGCACCCCCAAAGCATGATGTTGCCACCACCATGCTTGACGGTGGGGATGGTGTTCTTTGGGTTGTACTCGGTGTTCTTTGCCCTCCAAACACGATGAGTTGAGTTGAGGCCAAAAAGTTCTATTTTGGTCTCATCTGACCACATCACCTTCTTCCAGGCCTCTTCTGAGTCGTCCAGGTGGTGAATGGCGAACTTCATGCGGGCCTGTACATGTTTCTTCTTGAGCAGGGGGACCTTGCGTGCGCTGCAGGATTTCAATCCATGACGGCGTAGTGTGTTACCAACCGTTTTTTTGTAACTGTGGTCCCAGCTGCCTTCAGTTGATTCATCAGTTCCCCCTTGTGGTTTTGGGATGATTCCTCACCGTTCGCATGATCAGGGACACCCCACGAGGCAAGATCTTGTGTGGAGGCCCAGACCGAGGGAGGTTGGCGGTGGTGTGGCGCTTCTTCCATTTCCTGATAACTGCACCGACAGTTGATCTTTTCTCTCAAGTTGCTTTCCGATTCTCTTGTAGCCCATCCCAGCCTTGTGCAGATCAACAATCTTGTCCCTGATGTCCGTAGAAAAGCTCTTTGGTCTTGCCCATGGTGGTGATGTTGGATGCTGGTTGTTTGGGTGTTGACAGGTGTCTTTTATACAGGTAACGAGGTGAGGCAGATGTATTTGATGTAGATAATTGGTTCGGATTGGGGCTGTGTCTTAAAGAAAGACTAACTGGCTTGTAGGAGCCAGAATACTTGCTGTTTGTCCAGGGGGTCAAATACTTGTTTTTCCTCATCAGATGGTTATCAATTTTAATAAATTCATATGATGTGATTTTCTGGAATTTTCTTTGGGATTCTGTCTTTCACTGTTAGAATGTACATATGATTACAATTGTAGATTTTTGCATTCTTTGTAAGTGGGCAAACCTGCAAAATCTGCAAGGGGTCAAATACTTATTTCCCCCACTGTATATATATATATATATATATATAAATTACTTTTTAATTCACACATTTCTATTTAAGTTGTGTTGGAAGTGCTGGCATTGTTATTAGGGGACCAAGCAGCAAAGCTGCGTGGACCCTATTGTTATTGCAAGTATTATTATTATTCTTCCTAAGAAATCCATGTTCCAATGCATGAAAACTCACCAAACTTTGCACACAAATCCAGGCCTATGCCAAACTGAATCAGTGCAAATAGTCCTGATGGAGGCACTACAACAGTCATCTAAAATTCAAAACTTCTAAAAATCCATAACAAATCAATTGCAACTTACGTCAAACTGTAGCCCCAACAGAGCATACAACTATCCTCTGCTTTTACCCAGTAGCAATTTTGAAGTCTATCACTCTACTTTTTGCTAAAACTGCCAAACTTGTTAAATCTATCTCCTCCCACATTTTTGGCTCTATTGACAACAAACTTTGGAAACTTTATCTCTTTACTGTTATTCACAAAAATAGCATTCTGATTTTTTATTTTATTTTATTCTTGGCTGTATCTTTATCTTAATATCCATTTACTACACTTTCATCTAACTTATTTTAATTATGATGTGGAGTGGCCGGTTAGCTCAGTTGGTAGAGCAGGTGCACATATATAGAGGTTTATTCCTCGATGCAGAAGGTCCAGGGTTCGAGACGTTTTCCCTGCATGTCTTCCCCCCTCCCTCTCCCCTTTCATGTCTGAGCTGTCCTATCATTAAAAGGCAGAAATGCCCATAAAAAATCTTTAAAAAAAATCATGATGTGGATAAATGACCCAAACTCAAAGTCATTAAACAGACATAACAGACTTCTGTGAATGAGTTAACACAGGGAGGAGAAGCGGCTACGTCCTGCCGCTCAGAAGTCAAGGCTAGGAACTCACCCCGCCCCAGTTGAGCGTCCTGGCGAGGTCATTTCCTGTTCCCAGAGGAAGAACAGCGACCGGAGGCTGGGGGTTCATCTGCAGCTCATCTAGAGTGGACAGGATCCACCCCACCTACAGAGAGACATGCACAGAAAGTATAAGCAGAGATTCAGAGCAGGATACACGTGAAGAGAAACAGATTATAATAGAATAGAGTCTTACCGTGCCATCCCCTCCGCAGGCAAGGATCCTCAGATTTGGCACTTTCCGATACAACTCCAACCTGACAATTTCACACAAAGTGCACAAAGCAGAGGGAGATCTGGATTTAGAATGAAAAAAAGCTTCTTCAGCAGAAAGCAGTGCTGACTGGTGTTGAGTGGGTGTAATTGGTCCAAGTTTCAGGAAAATTGCTCGACCCATGAGCGGAGTAGTTGAATAAAAGAGGATAATGACTGAAAAGGAAGCAAGGAGATACTGTACAGCACTTTTCCCCAGTGTTGGATTGTGGTAATAATGTGAAAAAAGAAGTAGAACATTATCATTTAAATGGTCACAAAAAACACAGTTTCTCTGTAGTTGCATTCTTTACACACTCAGAGTACAAACGTCAGTCAGTCTATTTCAGACCGTCAAAGTCAGAACGTCACGCTGACTGTGACCCAATGTGAGGAGGCTGAATTGTAACAAATGCCCCACACAATCCCAACCAAAGGTTACTCACGCCTCTCGCAGCCCCCCCTGTGACAGGTCAAAGACTTGTCGAGGGTTCAGAATCCACATGAACATCTGTAACACCTTGGCACCCTACAGAGAGACACAACGAGAAATTCACAGTAAGGGTTTTCCTACAACAACTTGACAAGGACATTAACAATTGTACAATCTTAAACCCTATTGAAACGGCATTGTTTTTGCTGGAGCCGCTCCTATAATTGTGATTACGACCAAAACGTCTCTGTAATTTAAATCCAGCATGATGTTATCATGATGATAACGAAGTAAACTCAGGTTATTTGATCAAACTAATCCTGTTTGAACTGACATCTTCCTAATTAAATGTTCTATCGCTGGCAACTGGCAGATTGTAATAACTGACGAAGGCTTTTATACCGTAAATAAATTAAATAAATCAGCCCTGTTGAGACCCATACAGTGGAGGTGTAAATTAATAAAAGACAATCATTTATTAAAATCTGATAATGTCATGATGCAAGATCGTGTTGATATCTCTTGTAAGATAGCGTTCAGTAGAAAGGAAAGGAAGTTACACAATTTTTATTATTGCAATGAAAATGATGTATAGACAAAGAGAAAGTAGTGCTGTATATAACTGGTTGGAATAACCAGCATGCATATAAACTACAAGTATGAGTATACATGATGTTACAGGAAGGTCTGATACTGTTCCAGTTCAAAGCTTGAAGGGATCTCAAACAGATGAATAGAAAACATTTTCTGACCTGGTTTCCTCCACTCTTGGGGTTGACAAAAACCAAGATAGGCTTCATGAGAGGTGAAGGGAGAGGCTTCAACATGAACGGGCGCCACTTAGACTCCTAAAGAAAGAAAGAGACAGAAAAAGTTAGACAAAGAAAGATATGCAAAAAAGTGGAAAAATTGTTTAATTGTTATTGTGTTATACTGTTTTAATATGTTTATTTTAACTATGTATTGTTGAATTTTATGTAAAGGCCCACTAGGGACTGACATTGAGAATTAGCTTCGGCTAAAATGTTTTAGTATGTAACATGAGCTTATGTAACATACTTGTCCCTATTGAAAATAAACTTAAAATAAAAATAAAATAAAGCATGTAATCCCAAATGCTGAAATGATTAGTCAATAAGTAAGTGAACTGAAAATGAATCCTCAACTATTTTGATAATCTAAATCTACGACGTTCCACTTCCGGGATTGCTCCGGTGCTGCCAGAAATTCCGCCGAATCACGCCCTTTTCACCGGATGTCCGTTACCTTTCTTTGTGTTGGCGTTCTAAACTCCGGTGGATTTCTGAGGACTATGGTTAACTGCTCCTCAGATCTCTGCAGGGTAAATCCAGACAGCTAGCTAGACTATCTGTCCAATCAGAGTTTTCTGTTGCACGACTAAAACAACTTTTGAATGTACACACGTTCCACCAAAACAAGTTCCTTCCCGAGGCTATTTTGCAGCGGCAACGCTGCTCCGTGCGGATCTTAGCGCCGCCCAAGACGATTGTGATTGGTTTAAAGAAATGCCAATAAACCAGAGCGTGTTTTTCTCCCATCTCGGAATGCTGTGTGGACTAGCCAGACCCTCGTCCGCGGTGCTGTGGAGGAAGGTCTGGTAAAGCGAGACTACTATTTTGATAATCAAAGAATATTCTCGAGGAAACAATTCGCACATCCAACAATTCTTCTGTGCAGGTGCGGTGGAAAATATCACAAACTTGGGGAAAACCCAAGTCCCTCTGGACCTTCTTTAAAATGTTATTTTCAACAATAAACGCAACTGTGGTCTTAAATACTTTCTGCTCCTCCCATTCTGTGTCCCCAGGTGTGGGACAATTGAGAATCATTTCTCAAAGGGAGTTTCTCTCAATAAACACATGTGTCATTTGTGCAAAAATTCACATTCATACAAGTAATACCTATCTCAATTCTATTGCGATACTACATACAGTATATCCATTTCTCATCCATTTCAGGAATACATTGTGACTCCACAATTTCAACTTGTTGCTACTTGGCCTTTAAAATTTCTATATTCCTATTTCCTACATGAGTGCAAATTAATTTATCCATTCCGTATCCATTGCAATAATAGATGGTGATGCTATAAGCAAGAGCAGAGTGCGGGACAATCAATGAATCGACATTTATCAAATAAAATATGCCAAATATTCACCTTTCCAGTTTTCTAAAATTTTGGATTGTAATGAGTAAACAATAAACTGAATAATCATTTTAGTAAACCTGAATAATGATGATTAAATAAGTTGCACCACCTGGTAATACATTTACACAATAGGGGTGTAAGAAAAAATCAATACACTTGAGTATCGTGATATTTTATTTTGCAATACTGTATCGATTTTCAAAAAGGCAATATCGTTTTTTTTTAAACGTTAAATAATATTTATTTAAGACAGTGGTTCACATTTATGTTGTGTTTAAACCCCCTACCTCTAGATGGCTACGCTGTGACGCACCACTAGTGTCCTCGCCTAACAGTGCCTAGAAGCTCGTGACTTTTTACTAGAAGCTAACAACGTAGCTATGGCTGAACTTTGGCCTACTTTAGCATGTAAACATTAGCTCACTAAGAACCTGGGAACCACAACCCAAACTGGCAGTTTGATTTTCTGTGTACTGAATTGTTTACATAAAGTATACTTCTTTGACTTTTATGAACATCGTCTTTTTTTTAAATATTAAAATAAATAATAAATTAAATAATCGCCTTACGCACAGTATCGAAATATATTGCAATATATTTAATTGTGACCCATGTATCGTGATATGTATCGTATCGCCAGATTCTTGCCAATACAGAGCCCTATTACACAAACACTAATCCAGGTTCGTTGATGTTCAATGATCTATGTTGTCAAAGTATGTGGCTCAAAAACCTCCTGTGGTCCAAATACATGGTATTTTTATTTATTTAGTTAGTTGAATAAATCACTCATACATAAACAACATGTTAGGACAGTGAAGACATTGTGAGTAGAAACTAAAACATATTAGTCTGACCAGCTGAGAGGAAAATACATAAATCTGAAGCGTGTGCACCAATATTCAGTCTCTGTCATAGTGTTACTTACATCCAGCCCCTTCTTGCTTGTCCTTCGTTTGAAAGATGTCCGCTTTTTTCTCCTGGCAGAGTTTTTAAGTGAGCTCTAGGGTAAAAAACACACAGAAGACACACACACACACGCACAAACACACACACAGAGTTCAATGGTTAGTTTACTCTCCCTCCCCATGTCCGTTGTGATGGTTATTAAGAGTGCAATAAAACATGTGATGTGACCGAGGAACGTGTGTGCGTGTGTTTGTGTGTGTATGTGTGTGGTGACAGAGACACAAACCCAGAGTTCCCTAAGACAGTTCAGACATGTGTCAGCTCATATCACATCATCTCTCACACACACACACACACACACACACACACACACACACACACACACACACACACACACACACACACACACACACACACACACACACACACCTTTTAGAGTTTCAAATTTAGATCCAACAAAGTCATTTCTCATTACTGTCAAAAAATGACAGCTAGTGAACTTTATCAACCGGAGGACTGACTGGTGGGGGGTCTGTAATGGAAGTGTGTGTGTGGTGTGTGTGTGTGTGTGTGTGTGAGAGAGTGTGTGTGTGCATGTGTACTTATACTGTATATGTGTGTGTGCACCTGTGGTTTCCTGACTTTGATGATCCAGGACGGTGGTACTATGACTCCAGCGTGGGCCCCCAGTGAACATGGCTCCTCAATCTGGTGCAGCATGAAACACGTCACCTTATTGTGGAACTGCAACAAAAAAAACACACTCCTCGTTTTAAATGTATCCTATTAATCAATCCATTTTCATCAAAGAAAAAGTTTACATCTGAGCCACAGCTGTCTGAAACTCTGCCTCTTAAAGAGTCATTTTAACCAAATGACAAAAATATAAGATAACTCAAGTACACAAACACTGTATTACTTTATATTTAAGATTATTTTGATGTAACTAAACACTATTTCTTTAGTGAAGTCTAATGGGAGTGAAATTTTATTTTTTTTATACTTGAGGTTGAATTAATACAGAGGAAGAATAACTTACCGCCTGTTTACACCAGGAACAGCTGATGGCAATTATTTCTTTACTGTGGAAGAACTTCTGTTGAAAACTCTGCAGAAAAAGACAGAAATGTATATGTAACAATAACTGTAAACAACATTTGTTTGTGTGTGTGTGTGTGTGTGTGTGTGCACTTACCTTTCCACACTGTCTACATTTCCCATCCTGTCTTCGTCTGTGAACCCAATGATGCCTCAGTATGTTCTGCTGTCAGAGGGAGAAATGCTAAACATGGTCACGTTTTTTCTCTTCACACACAGTGTAAACAGCATCCGTAAAAATTCTTCTTCTCTCACATGAGATAAAGTCACGCGACCCACTTACATCTCGGAGGCACCGGGTTCCTCCCTCTCTGAAGGTTGGCTTACACCGGAAGTTAATCTAGAGGGGGGGCAGAAAAGCAAAGACAGAAAAACTAAAATGCTGTGGTTAAATTCAATTGGACTACTATGACATTTTAATAATGAACATAATGTGTACATTTAATGAAAGGAATCCAATCAACACTGACAACATCTCAATATATTATGTCACATTGTGTCAAACTAGACACCTTGTAGATGCCTTAGCAATAAACAAGCCATACTTTAATGTCGCTGACTGTCGTTTATTTTTATATATATATATATATATATATATATATATATATATATATATATATATTTTTTTTTTTTTTTTAACTAACTGTGGGTGATATGTTAAGAAGAATTTAAATATAAGGTGCGGGACGGAATCTAAACAATCAAATTTTGTTAAGGTTGTTTTACTGATTGTGTTTTTATTTTTATTCTACTCAGCGATCTGTAAAAATTAAATCAAAGGCGCACTTATAAAGATAGTTTTTAACTATTTTTTTCATTTAGGTCATTATTTCCCTAATAATGGTCTTTTCATTATATCCTGAATTGTGAAGAACTTTTTAAAAGTCTGTTTCAATGTTTACTTTAACTTATGTTTAAATTAATCACTGATCAACTTTCTGCCGTTTCATAGTGATGATGACGATGAGATAATAAGCGGGTTTACATGGGATGATTTAATGGTACATTCGCTTTAAATAGCCACGGTTGTGCATAACAGTTGCAACACCTCTTTGAAATTGCACTTCTTCTTTGCATATCTTTTCAGTGACAAGTCTACTGAGTGGTGAGGCAGGCAGAATTATCGATATGCTAAAAATCCATTTGTGGCAGGCGCATATGTGACTTCATAAATCTCTGCATATTTCTGTCTTTGTGCGTACAGTTTTTATACATTTAGCCCCAAATGTTAACTGGAACCGCATCGCTTCGAAGAACTACAAAAGCCTACAACAGGATTGTTCAAGTTACCCAACATGCATCTGTCCTACGTAAGCTAACAACATGTTTAAGCAATGAAATTCTCTTAAATGATAGTGTGTCAACCCATTGCATTAAAATGTATGATTAACTGTGTGTGTTTGTGTGTGTGTGTGTGTGTCATACCTTTTCTAGTTGCTCTATGCAGCCAGAGTGAACAACGATCTTACAGACAGCACATTTCCTCCTAGGGGCCGACTTCTTAAAGGAGAAAACAGAGACAGATAACGGGGGGGGTGAGATACTCAGCAACAAACACAAGCAGCACGCAGGGATGCATTGCACACTGACAATATGTGTACCCTGTTACACAGAGATGTGTTTAAGGTGCCTGAACATTTCGCTTCTCCTCCCATTCAGTTTGAACAGCATTCACAGTACGAGGACAGCTTGACTTGTGACAGTTTATTTCCATTCACTATTTAAGGTATATCTTGTTTGTTTAATGTACAAAAACCAAAGTGTAAAAAAAAAAAAAGATATAACGTATGAATTAGTGAGCTTTGGATATGCTGGTAAGCTGATTTTTTTACCTTTGGAGTGAGCCAGGCTAACTGTTTCCACCTGTTTCCAGTATTTATGCTAAACTAAGCTAACCAGCTGCTGGCTGTAGCTTGTACAGATACTATAATCGTGAGTGGTATCTGTCTTCTTGTCTAACTTGGCACAAAAGTAAATAAGCATAATTCACAAAATGTTAACGTTTTGCTTCAATTATTGGGAAAAACATACTATTTTTAAGTAACCATGGCTAATTAAAACAATAAATATGCAGGTGTAAGATGGCTCAGAGATAGCCCATGTAATTTGTGTCTGGCAACGACTCAATCAGCAAACATTCAAGAAGACAAAGTGCTGTTTGCCTTCAATAAATAATATTTCCCTGCTGCCCTTGCTCTTACAACATGCAAACTACTCATTATGGGTAAATAATAGGACAGCTGATAATGGAGTGCTCTCCAGTCAATGGGTTCACTCTGAACTGTCACAGCGAGCAGCACTTAATGGCACAGTCTCACAATACAAAAAACAGCCTTTAACTCTCCCATCTCATTGGTTAGCAGTTTGGAACGTTCTCATAGTGCAAAAGAGCCACCACAAAACCCTCTTAACACGAAATACATCCTGTAAGTGAGCAAGATGTTCTGTTTTCATGTGTGGGGATGATGGCTCTTGGACAAGTAAATTGCGTCAATGGAGGAAAGCTTTTTCTTTTGTAGCTATTTGCAAGCTGATAGAAATCTTAATCATCTTCTTTTGTATTGAGGTTTATGTAATCCTACAATCATGGTTTTAAATGAGTTTGTTGGCAGACAGCTGATAAAAAGAATTAACGTCAGCAATTCAAGTAATTCAGAAAGTCTTTAAAGGCCAGGAAAAAGGATAACATTAATGCGTTTTTTGGGGCTCAAGGGGGGGTAACACTTTTGCAAGGCACTATCCGTGTCACATTCTCATTAGGGGCTGAGCCCCCCTAAAGGTCTGATCTTAGAATCGCCCCTGCCTAAGGAGCAGTGGTTTAGTGGTTTGGTTGTTTGGCTCTAGTGTTACAGTTTGTACAGTCTCAGAGAGTGAGCCTGGGCAGCAA
This sequence comes from Perca flavescens, assembly GCF_004354835.1. Classification (NCBI taxonomy): domain Eukaryota; kingdom Metazoa; phylum Chordata; class Actinopteri; order Perciformes; family Percidae; genus Perca; species Perca flavescens. The sequence continues at coordinate 6,399,724 of NC_041353.1, forward strand.
AGACCTTCAATACACTGGTGATAGTTCACTGCTTACACACACTCAATCCTGCTCAAACTGTGAGAGAACATTTGCTCAAAAACTATTTAAGAAAGGATTGTACTTTTTACTCCACTACATTTATTTGACAGCTCTAATTACTTTTAAGATTTTACTTAAAAAACATATAGATGAGTTTATATTACGGTATAAACACGATACATTGATAAAGATTAAAGCAGTGGTTCCCAACCTTTTTGGCCTGTGACTCTGTCTAGTTGGGGCTCTTTGTCATGTTTTCAGATGGCCATGAGTTATTTGCAGTTCTACCAAAGAGATACATCCCTCTAAACCTTTCAGATGGTTTCGTTTAAATGTGTTTGAGGTCCAAAGAGGACAAATTGATCATCATTGACATTATCAAAAGGCCTTATTTGTCAGACCAACAGGCTAAAAGCCAAATATATTCAGTTTACTACCACATAAGACAGAGAAAAGCAAATCTTTACATTTGAGAAGCTGGAACTAGGTAAAAATCTTTTCTTAAAAACAACAAACGATGAATAGATTATTAGAAATTGTTACAGATAAAGTCTTTAAATCGACTACTGAATTAATTGTATACGGTAATTGCTTGTGCCCTATACTGTCATTTTTTTTTAAAGATTATTTTTTGGGGGCATTTTAGGCCTTTATTGACAGGACAGCAGAAGACATGAAAGGGGAGAGCGAGAGAGGGGGAATGACATGCAGCAAAGGGCCGCAGGTCGGAGTCGAACCTGCGGCCGCTGCGTCAAGGAGTAAACCTCTATATATGGGTGCCCGCTCAAACAGGTGAGCTACCCAGGCACCCATGCTGTCATATTCTGGATGGAGTATGGCTTCCTTTACTTGACAATTTTTTGCATTTATTCAAATCAGAGAGTTAATGTTACTTTGTTAAAAATACAATAACACAACGGGTAATCAGCCATTATCTAGCTGAGCCAAGGTAGGAATGTGACTTGTCAAAGTCTGAGATTCCACCGAGGTCACGTTGTCTTTTTAAGTAGCTGAAAGCATGCAGCGCTGATGGACTATTTATCTAATTAAACATTTGAGAGATTGTAGTGAATTTATTTTTGCTGCAGCCACGTCTTACTGGCAGCAGTCTCACCATGTTATTGTCCACTCACTCTGTACTGTAATTACACACCATCAGTGAAAATGTCCATATACGTCATTATATTTTTGTCAGTATTAAAGGTTATTTCTCAGCTCTCCAATTCCAAGTGCTGCTCTTTGTAAGAGATGTGTGGATTCAGAGAGGGTCCATAATTTACACATCTTAACACACCGCTCTGCGTTTGAAGGTTCACTGTCTCGGTTTTCCAAGTAATTCATTTGGCTGCTCTGCAGCCATGGATCACCTGAATGAGAGTGTGGCATCCTGTTTAAAATAACACTAAATTGCTAGACTGCATTTAAGACTGGAAGCATACAATACTCCTCCCTGCAAAGGACATTGGGACCACCTGCTCTGTACACGAACTGAGTGTCCATGATTTGACTTTGTGAATCATAAAAGGGCAGAATTGTATGCGTATAATTTTTGAAAACATTAAGCAAGTGATATGTGAAAAACAAATGTAATCCAAAATATATCCATCTTTAAATTAGCTACTGGCATGTACAGTTGCACTGAAATCAGTTTTCTACTGAACAGTAAGATTTTAGAAATTCCAGTGCAGTGTGTTCTTATTTTTAGCCCATATTTTTTATGTAAAATCCAGAACCAGTACTTAATCTTCTTTATGTATTGACTGCCTTGTGGTCAGCGTCTGCCCTGTGTTTAGACCGGCCACACCTGGCAGGTGGCAGGAGGATTTTTGGATAAGGTTAGAGCGAAGGTTCTCAATCCTTGGACCACAGACCAGTACCAGGCCTTATAACATGTACTACTGGTCCACAAGGTAACCATATGATTCAGAAAAAAAGATCTAAATATTTAAATAACTGCAAAAACGAAGCTACAAAATCTTCATAATTTACCTCTTACTCCCCCATTCACACACTGACCCCACCATGCAAGGTGCTAGTCTAACCATCGGGAGCAATTTGGGCTTAAATGTCTTTCCCAACTACAGTTCAGCATGTGGACACGAGAAGCTGGTGATCAAACCGCCAGCTTTGTGATGAGTGGACGACCCACTCTTCCTCCTGAGCCACAGCCGCCCTTTTTAAGTATAACTTGTCTAATCTGCATATACAGCATTAGAAATTTAGATTAGACATACAATTCCTTTAGACCACACACTATAGCATCAGTATTAGTACTTTGGCTTTGGCACGCACGCACGCACGCATGCACACACGCACGCAGACACACAGACACACAGACAGACACGCAGATAGAGGTCAGTGTGTACAGTACTCACTGCGGCCTTTAATAGGCAGGTGTCCTCTCCGAGATAACAGAGCTCTCCTGAACAACTCGTCTCCATCCACAGGTGATCCCCATTCACTGCGTTCTCCTGCAGAGACCCCAACAGAGGAAGAAATAAGAGGGGGGAGGGGGGGGGGGGAATAATGATACAATAACTCACATTATCCTCCTGCATCTCTCACTTTTTCTCCGTCACATTAAACCGCAACCATATGCACATAAGCACTCACTGAAAGCTGTCAACAAGTGTGTCAAGCACATAATTGCCGCTGCTGAGTAAGTGGGTAATTTCACAGTGCAAGGTAATTTAAGGCTTTAATCAAAACACTATAGGAGCTACTGATCAGAGTGCAAACACACACCTTATACACATATAATGTACAGTAAGTGTATGACTGCATGTATGTGCCAGTAAAAGGATGTCACTACTGTAGGTTCATTGTGTGCCTTCTTGGCGGAGATCTGCGCTCTCCTAGTGCCCTTCTAGTTGCAGATGTAATTGTCATATAGCCATGGTTGAAATGTTGATGATTAGTGACCAACTGGCCAAACAGAGCTGGACCGCGACAAGAAAAGAAGAGCCAAAGCTGTCTGATCTTTTTCTAATCTCTCTCTGGATCTCACAGTAAAGCACAGGCATAGTACAGTGCAGTACAGAAAATCACTTTCAATGGCCATTTGTTTACATTTCAATTTCCTTCTTCTATAGTTTGCGATCCTACACACAGCAGGAACGCAACTAGTAGAAAACATCAGTGGAGCACCCCCACAGTGAGTATGGACAAACACTATCATTAGCACCTAAAAGCTGTTGCAAATAAACCCTTAAGTGTATATTAATGAATCATTAAGTACAATGATTATTTATGAGTGTGTGTGTGTGTGTCGTGTAGAGAGTTAAAGGGCAGCGATGACGTGGTGGAAGTGTCCCTGCAGACAGAGCCAGAGGGGAATCTTAGAGGTGTGTTTGTCGTCTTACACCTTCCAATTAAATAATACAGCACATTCTTGCCGACGTTTCTTAAACTTGCTTACACAGGATGCATTTTTTATTTTTTTTGTCCATTGTTTGTTTTTATTTCTGAGCCTGGTGTGCTCTAATTTAAAGATGCATTGATGTTTCTGAGTAAAAACCTCCCTCTGTCACAGTCATTCTTTTCTTGTTGAATCAGATAAAAATAGAAGCTTTGCCTTTCCTCTGTTGGGCCCACTGCAAACAAGGTAAAGTTGGCAGCAGTTATTTCTGCACAGACTATCATTAAAATCAGTTCAAACAGGAACTTAGATTGTTTTTGTGGAAAGTGCAGACCAAAAGGACTGAATGTGCATTGGAATTTCTGAAAAACTGTGGTACAATATACAAATGTTTAACTCATTTAAAGTTATAGTGCGTAGTTTCTGTCGCCCCCATGAGGAATTCTAAGTAATGACAACAAAACTGTTGACGCGTCCACAGGATATAAGCCTTCCGTGATCGCGCACAGCCCCCACCTCTCCTCCACGCAGTTGCTAGTAGCCAAGGAGGACACGGAGGATTAAAAAGACATGATGGACTCTTCAGAAGAGGTCATTATCTTCACTCGAGTTTCTGCGTGGGAAAGTCACCGGACGCCACAATCTTCTGAACATAGCCAAACTGAGAAATACAGAGAGTTGTGTGGAGCTGATAGTCTTCATTAGCTTCTTGTCTTTTAATGTTTTTAATTTGTTTATTATTGTTTTTTAATTGTTTTCTAACTGCTCTTTAATGTTTTATGTAAAGCACTTTGAATTGCCCTGTTGCTGAAATGTGCTATATAAATAAAGCTGCCTTGCCTTGCCTTGTAGCAACTCATTTGGCAACGGCTTGAATGTAACGGATGTTCATTAATATCAAAAAGTTACGCACTAAAGCTTTAAAAAAAATCATTTCCAGGTAGCTATTTTCAGTATGCTGTTTGTAGTTGAGATGGTTGAGTTTAGGTACTTATGGTTAAATCAGATTTGTAAGATTTGAACTGGTGGAATTTACCATAAACTGGAAGTATACTCTCACTTTGGTGTAAAGAATGTAAATTATTTATTACTGACAATTTCTAAGCTTCCCCTTGATTTGACATTTTTCTGCTAAACCTGGGCCTTTTACAAACCTAAACACTGTTGTGAATAACGCTAGGATTGGTTTTTGCGGTCATAAATTGCTTGAGATATCAGGTTTGGAGTGCAACAGCTGAAATGAACAAACACATTGTGGTCTTTGTGAAGTGAAATAGCTTTACAAAACGTCCTATTTGTATTCACATGGATTTTAATGGAAATTCAGATGCCTTGTTGTACTTTTTGAACATTGCTGTCTAATTTGCAGAGTGGTTTCATGACATTTTTCAAAGTACTTTCCATATCAACTTGGCATTTCCCTAAGCATTGGGCCTTTGCTACATTTCAAAGCATAAAGCGTTTTATAGATGTCTTTTTAGCTTTACCTTGTTTTTCTGCTAAATAAAACCAGAAAAAGTCACAGCCCACAAAGTCCTGACACATAAAACTTTTCCTTCCCACGCTACGTTATTAAGATGTTTTCTAGTAATGATCATTTCCACATACGAACATACAGCTGTTGAAACCAGACTGCTAACAAATCGGTTAGCATTAAAACCCAAATGTCATACAGTGACTCAGCCAGACTAAAGACAGTGGAGACTGGGACAACTATTTGAACACACATTCATGTATATATGCATGATGTACATTAGGCATTTAAGTCTGCATGTGTAAAATGTTAAAAAAAAATATATATATATATACGCAATAAATACACATAAACATGGAGCAGAGAAGAAAGAAAAAAACTGAAATCTGATGATTATTCATATTAAATTATATAGGTGTATGTGCATGTCTGACCGTCCAGTCCACGGAGGTACGTAGCTCCTTGTTGGGCCCGTTGGATACGGGAGGCGGGGAGGGTTGGGGTGGACCGAGGTGTTGGAGGCCTGAGCGGGAGATCGCTTTCCTAAAAAAAAACAAACAACACAAACACAAAATTCATTAACAATCAAAAACAAAAGCCTGTAAAGAGAGAGTTGCAAAAATCAACACTGTCATCCTCGTGTATGACACAGCTCTCTCACCACAGAGCAGCTAAATCACAGAGAGAACTAGATTTCAGTATCCTTTAGTATGTAAAGTTAATTATTCATGAGAGGAGACCACATTTCAGAGAGTTTAACTGGAGATATTTGGTTGAGGAGAAGTGGGAACAGCTTGGAGGAGAGGCTGCCAGCAGCACTTTGGGGTGACGGAGACAGATCTGTTCTGTCAGAGGATGAGTCAGCAGTACCCCCCCCCATCTTTCTCCATGTTTCAGTCTCTGACTCTCACCCTATTATACTTCCTCTTCTCGTTTACGGTCCTCTATATGTTTATCTGTTGCTTTGTTTCAATTTCTTCACCATCACCACCTCCTGGGCACCAAAACCTCACGCCATTAAAACAGTTTCTTCCCCTCTCAGCCTCACCCACAAGGCCCCAGTCCCCCACTGACATAGTGACACTCAAACCCCCCCACACCCCCGCAGAGAGACACACACACACACACACACACACACACACACACACACACACACACACACACACATTTTGCACTAACCTCCATCCTGGACTATACATCTGTCCATTGCACACCATGCTTAAACTATTTAAATAGCTATTTTGTATATATTTGTCTCTGTTTTGGTATTTATTGTTTATTCTTAATAATGTTTAATATGTTTGTTTGTATGTACAGTATGCACCCAATCACCAAGGCAAATTCCATGTAGTTCCATTACTGTGGCAATAAACTGCGTTCTGATTCTGATTCCTTCTTCCGTACATCATATCACCGTCTCTGTACATATTCATGCATCAACTGTCCATCCAGCATCTATCAGTAACAATGGAGTTTTCACTAAAGCAATAAAAGACTATTCTTTTAGTAGTAAAGTCACCTGTAAAAGGCCCAGAACGTATTTTCTCAATCACCTTTTACTATGAGCGTTGGGTTCCTACAAGAACACATTTTCTGCCAACGTTTGTCGGTTATTTCATGTGAGAGAACTCCGTATCGGTGTTCCTATGTGGGGTTTTCTTACTGGTATGAGTTAGGGAAAAAAGTGACATCATGTTTGCCACACCTACACAGTCCTGATGAAGCAGATTACCTAAGGGCTTGACTGTAAAACTGTTTGGAAAAGATTTTATTTTCCAAACTTCAGCTTTGACTGTTTATTTAGTCATGAATATTCATTGTTGTAGAGAATGCTTAAGATCAGGGCCGGTCAACATGCATATTAAGTTGCTGAAATATGACTTTATTGGAGAAACAAAATCACTAAAAGAAAATGCATTATTCAGTGCTCTCAAGAAGGTGGAAAAGTCCCTGTAATTGGTTTTACACTATGTGACACACAATCTCCATTTGAACCCAAAGGAAGCATAAGCACAGCAATATCACTGGAAAAAAATAAAACCATCAGATTAAAGAAGTTTCCAGACTTATTAATTGTATTAACTGATTAAACTTTATATATGCATATAAAAAGGTCAATATGACTTAAATATTTACAGACAAATATGTTGCAAACTGATTTTAGATGCTTTTAAACGTGACTTCAGAAACGGTTTCTGAACCAGCGCTGCTTGGCCTTTTTTCATTACGTTTATCTTTATCGTGGACTCAATTCAATAAATAGTTTTTGATAAAAGGGCAAGTCAATTTTTTTTTATTCCTCAGGTTTTGTATTTAATGTGAACTTTTTTTCTGTATGTAGCTACAATATAGCAAAGAACAAACCATCTGTGCTTTTTTCCCCCACCCTGTCATTCATACACACTTTCTAACTTTTGCAGATCTGGAAAATGCAGAATTCCTGAATTAGAATGTAAGACTTTTACAGTATATCGGTATGGGGAGGAATGGATGAGAGCGTGGCTACGCGTGTCTGTCTGTCAATGGAAAAGGTTGCACAGGAGGATCTGACCCCCCTGTTGAAAGTTTCAGTGGCCGCCGTCTTTCTAAAATTATCAACCAGGACAAAGAGGAGTCCACTTACACACAATGTAACCTGATGACACACTCTGACACACACCCTGACACACACACACACACACACACACACACACACACACACACACACACACATGTACTCGCCCTCATGACTCTTGGGATAAAAATAGCATTGTGTGGGTGACAACAGCACAAATGCAAGGACGTATGGTGACTGGACATATGCCACATATAACGGCGGCTCAAACACACACAAACACACACATATAAACCTCATGAGTCTAATGTAAAAATGTATTCTGATAAATGTATATTTTTGGTGGAAATGATAAAAGATGTTTGAAATTTTTATTCCATTAGGAAAAAATTCCATTAGGTTTGATAACCTGCAGTCGTTACTGCTGAGATCTGAGGACAGGACAACGTGGTGGCGCCTGGTCCATTAAGGGAAGCAACACGAGCGGTCAGACGATCAGACAGGTTGGCTTTACCAACCCACCGTTCTACTGAAACCACTCGTTTGGAAGTGAAACCGAAGGCAGAAAGTGGACGTGTGACATGTACACTAAGTATGAAATCAAACGATGGAATGTAAAACACAGACTAAGCTCATTTGTGGTTTGCTCCGTTTTGTGTGCATATTTAATCAGCTTTGCTGTCGTTTCTGTTTCGTTTCGCCCTGTTTCTGACTGCGATTTGTTTGAGGATAATGTGTATGGAGGAGAGGTGGAAGAAGTATTCAAACCGTTAAGTAAAAGTAGTGATACCACACTATTAGGAATACTCCATTACAAGTACAAAAGTATCCAAACAATTTATCTGTCAGAATGGGCCTTGTTATTATTATTATTATCATTAAACTAACTGGCGACCATTATTGAGACATATATTTTGGGCAGTGGTGGCCTAAAGGTTAAAGAAGCGAGCTTGGGACCGGGAGGTCGCCAGTTCAATAGACCGGCCGGATAAAATCTGGGTGGGGAAAGTGAAAGAGCAGCGCTTGTCCCTCCCTCATTACCACCACTGAGGTGCCCTTGAGCAAGGCCCTTAACCCCAACGGCAGTGGAGCTGCTCAGTGGCCAGCAGATCAGACTGGTTGTACTGGGCAGCTTCCAGGTATGAATGTGACAGGTCTTCGTTGCAAATGAGAAGTTGTTCTCAATCGACTTGCCTGGATAAATAAAGGTTAAACAAAATGAACATGTTAACAGGTGGAGCTGATTTGAAATGCTTTACATACTTTTGGATAGTTACAGTAATACAGTACAGTATTTGGGTAGACGCACTTAGTTACTTTCCATCACTGTGTGTATGTGATGTTTGTCGAAAATCTATATTAAAACAGGAAGTGAATATGAAGAAAAATGTTTTACTTTCTGATTCAGCTTTGACCTTTTGTACTTCCTGTTGTGAGCACAGTTTTTCCAACACAGTGTATTATTGCAATGGATATTTTAGGTGTGTTCACCATCGCAATAACTGTGTTGACGAGTACAACTGAGGGTTTGTCTACAACCGGACTGGCTGACGGAGCTGCTGCTCTGACGGACCGTATTCTTCCTGCATCCAGCCATTAAGTTGGTGAGTAAAATATTATCATAGTAGAAATGATGGCCTGAACCATGGAAATAAGATCTTGATTGATCATCCAACACACACTAACACTTTACCCTGTTGCTTTTTCAGGGTTTCTGCAGGTTTCACCAAAAGTCAAATTTAAGACTTTTAAAGACCATTCTGAATGAAATTTAACACCTTCATCACAACATCAACTGAGCCCTAAATTCAGTTTTTTTCAGTAACGCTAAACTTGCACTTCCCCATAGCGGAGAATAAAATCAATTTTATGTCTGTGGTACAGTAAAATGATATTTGGTCTGGCAAAAGAAAGAACTACAACACCACAGAATAAAAAAAAGAAAAAAAATAAGGTAGCTTTGCATAGATGTAGGAAAATGAAGACGCGTTTAAAATTATTTAAGACACAATACTTTTTAAGGCCTAAAATTAAAATTTTGAAATTTTAGACTTTAGACCCCCCGGATACCCTGTCATTACCATTTCACGGTGAGAATGATTATGAACTGATTATAGTTGATTAGATATCAACCAATCAATCAAACTTTATTTATAGCGCACTTTAAAACAACCAAAGTGCTGTACAGAATAATAAATAAAGGCACAAAGTACATAACTCACACAGGCATAAAATACAAAACAGAATACAAATAAAACAAGTTAAGTGACATAAAACAAGAGAAGACAGCCATACAGTAAAACAATAAAATCAAAATGAATGAATGAATGAATAGGTGTGTTTTGTTGCCAAAAGGCAGAGAGGGAAAGTCAAGCCTTCTAAAAAAAAGACCCAGAGGCATCAATGTACTTGACGTACTAATCACAAAACAAGGTAAATGGGAATACACTCTCATTCAGAGGTCATGGGGCAACACTAGATTTGAGTGAGTCCTAATCTACTAAAAGCAGACAGGATCACCGGTATTAAGGCTCACTGCTGAAAGCCTAAACACAAAAAAAACTATTTGCAGTGTGAAGCTTCTGCAACACAGCACACAAACATACACACACAGCGTCTCACTATCTTTATGGGGACCCGTCATTGACATAATGCATTCCCTAGCCCCTTACCCTAACCTTAACCATCACAACTAAATGCCTAACCTTAACCCTTACCTTAACCTTAACCATCACAACTAAATGCCTAACCTTAACCCTTACCCTAACCATCACAACTAAATGCCTAACCTTAACCCTTACCCTAACCATTACAACTAAATGCCTAACCTTAACCCTTACCCTAACCTTAACCATCACAACTAAATGCCTAACCTTAACCCTTACCCTAACCTTAACCATCACAACTAAATGCCTAACCTTAACCCTTACCCTTACCTTAACCATCACAACTAAATGCCTAACCTTAACCTTTACCCTAACTTAACCATCACAACTAAATGCCTAACCTTATCCCTTACCTTCACCCTAACCGTAACCTTATTCTATCCCTAATCCTAAAACCAAGTCTTAACCCTCAAACAGCCCTTTAAACTTGTGGGGTCCAGCATTTTGGCCCCACAAAGCTGTCCGGACCCCACAAGTATACTGGATTCCCAGTTTTTAGACCCCACGAATGTAGTTAAACAAGAAAACACACAACACACACACACACACACACACACACACACACACACACACACACACACACACACAATGTAGTGTAAAGTAGTATAAAGTACAGGCAAATCTAAAAATTGTACTTAAGTACAGTACTAGCAATAGAAAGGTGGATTTGGAAAACAAACGAGACATAATCTAAAAATCAAACGTTTAATAAATGAGAGTTCACCCACACCATGGTATGAAGTTAAAATAATGGACGAATACTCATCTGATTGACCAAAACTAACATATTTTGACAGATCTTGAAATGAATGGTGTCTCCTGGGCTAATGTCACATTTGAACAAGTCAGGTAGGGAGAAAGACACCGACTGTCAGTGTGTTAAAGCCTCCGGTGAAGAGATTAGATTGAATCCTGAATAGTGGAGTTGAATGCAGCTGCTCCCAGTTTGAACACCACCTACTCTCTCCTCTCGCTCTATTATCGTGTCGCTCTCTCCTTCCCTTCCATTACTCTCTAATCTGGCACTTTCTCCTTTACTGTCTCTGAAACTAATCGCGCTCCTCTTCCTCCTCCACTCTCTTCTATTCTCCTCCTCCTCTTCCTCCTCCACTCTCGTCTCCTTTGTGTCTTGTAAATCACCCTCCCCCTCCCATCACCCCCCCCTCTTCACCTCCTCTACCATTCCTCCTCTGCTCTTCTTTCTCATCCAACCCCTTCCCTTATTTTCCTTCGCCTCCTTCTCTTCCTCCTCCTCCTCCTCCTCCTCCTCTTCCTCCTCTTCCAGCAGAGGTGGGTTGTCAGAGTTGCCATGGTGACAGCACAGCGGGAGCATCGGCAGCTCATCCAGTAATTATATCGGTAGTGAATCTGCTCTCTCCGTGTGTGTGTGTGTGTGTGTCAGCAACTTTACCAGTAAACTGTAAATGCAGTTACTTAGACAGAAGCCTCATCACACACACACACACACACACACACACACACACACACACACACACACACACACACACACACACACACACACACACACACACACACACACACACACACACACACACACACACACACACACACACACACACACAGTTTATATTCACATGCTGTAAATCTGTGTGATGCCTCAACATTTTTCTAAATGCAGATCTTGGGTAACCATGGGAGGAGGGGTCAACAGTTACTACAGTCAGAACTGTTTGTCTAGTATTCAGGTGATTAAGGTGGAAAGAAAACCGTCTCCACACCTCTCATTTAACCAGTTTCTGTGTACTCAGCGGGCCTCGCCATAGCTAGGCATCGCCGCTTACGATTAATGATAAAGTAAGAACAAAAGTGTTAGCCACACAAATGAAAAGGCAGCTGCAAGTGGGAGGAATCAAATGTAACATCTTCTGACTCGTGGAGCAGAGGATGTGGTGGATATATGTGGGAAGAAGTTGGTTGACAAAAGAGACACAACTGCACCAGTGTGGGTTTACTGTAGTGTTTAACCAGTTTCTATGTGCAGGCAAATCTTTGTTCAAGGGAAAATGTTTGGTTTTTTTATGCTTTCATAACCGTTTTTAAAAAAGAAAGGCACTGAGTGGGAAATGTGTCTTTCTTTATCCATAATTGTGCCTATAAAGCTTAAAATGTTAAAGTGTCATATGCAGAACAATCTCAGAAGTGTTTTCTGCAGATTATGACTTTAAGTAATTTAATACTTTTAAAACATGCAGTGTAAAAAAAGAAATCTACTTTTTTCGACAAATGATCATTTATCAATTTAAACTTGTACTTTCTTTCAGGAGGGTTGTGAGTCTATACTGCTGGTCATGTTACTCAAAAACAAGTAGTCGACTGACAGAAAATAAATCTGCAACTATTTTGATAATCAAATACTTTTTTATCAAAACATATTTGATTCAAAATACTTGATTCATCCCTCAAGTCTGGGTTCAATTTGTGGCAAGTGAGTTTATAAACACAAATACCCATAAACACTTTATTCACACACACATCAAAAAAAGGACTTTATTGGTATCGGTATCACTTTAAGGGTACTGGTATTGGTACTGGCATCGTAATTTTTTAAACCATACCCAGCCCTACACACGTACAGTAAGTGTGGATTTTGTCCTTAGCAAATCCCTGCCAATCGGTCCCAAAACGTCCCAGTTAGATAGTAAATGCTGTAAACATATGGTTTGTAAATCCCAAATTCCCCCAAAAAGAACCGAGCAGGCCTGCCTGTATGCACAACCCAAATGTTCTTAAAAAATTTTTTTTTTTTTTTTTTTAAAATTAATTTTTTAGCTAATAGTTTATTGAAGTTTCCCAAAACGAACAGAGTTTTGCACCATGAGGGACATCCGGCAGAAGATCCGGTGGCGACGGATGTTCCGGTGATTATCCGGTAAATGAATTGTCGTCGATGCAGACTAATCCCACACAAATGCACATGTGGTAGCCCAAAAGTCGTCCTTGGTTTGTTTAACTTTAGCTGAACTAGAAGTCACCTTGAGATATGAGTAACTGCCAAAAAGGTTAATTTTTCAGGACTTTGCCATACTTTTGTGTGATGAGTTACACTGGAAATCCAGAGTTCTCGTGAACAATTTGAATTTGCTCAGCGAGTCACTCTGGCATTGAGTAATGATGCTCATTAACTATGCCCTTGTAGCCAAGCTGCACCAATCACATCGGTGTATCTGATATAGGCGGGCCAGAGGCGAGGTAAACAGATGACGACAGTTTAATCTACCAGTTAGCTCCGCTGGTATCTAAGCTTATGGGGTTTATTGTTGTAAGTGGTCGTAGTGTTATCCAATTGTGAGCAGTGAGATTTTCAAATGCATGCTTGGTGCCGCCCCTCGAGTTGGGCCATTTGCATTACTCAATGCCAGAGCCTTAATCTTTCGGATTTGGGTCTGGATTTCCAAGCTAGTGATGAGTAACAGCTACATTGAAAACGTGTATCAGCACCAAAAGAAGCTCACCAGCTGCACAAAATCCTTCCACCAAAAAATAAAGAAAGAAAGAGTCCGAATCAGCCTTGATAAGCCCACAGCAGTCATTTAGACTATGAAGTAGCATCTCAAGAACTGATTTGCGTCACTACTGGGTAACAGGAAAAGCTATAATATGACATGTTACACCGGTTTAATAGACACGGTTACAGGCAGAATTTCGAAAGGTTACCATGGCAGCCGCTCTCATCACTCACCTGTAGCCGAGAAGCCGGTGAAACCAACGCACCTTTTTAACCCTCCGTCTCCTCCCTCGCTGTCCACCTGCTCCAACATTTATCATGATTATTCTCAAAGCTTCTCTCACTTATTCAGCTGCTAACATCCTTGTCTCCCGGACTGAATCCGCCAACATTTCCCTGTACACTTGCAGCACGGGTCAGGTAATTAGGCCAATCGACGTGACAGGCAGCGGGGACCTGACACCAGACACCTGAGCTCTGTGCTGCTGTGTAACAATGTGTGTGTGTGTGGGTGTGTGTGTGTATGTGTGTGTGTGTGTGTGTGTGTGTGTTTTGATTCGGGTAAGGGTTGAATTAAAGTAGGTAGTACAGAGTTACGAATTAGCTCGAGATCGGGCTCGAGGTTATAGATCAGGAGGACGGCCAAAGCGGAGGTGAGATTCATGTATAATGGTTATAGGAATGAATGTAGTCAATGGAAGAAACAATAGCGGGTGGGAGAGCAGTGGTGTCCCAAGAACTATGACACTGGATCCATGACGCCTCAGCTCCGTCATCAACTCTCCTCTACCTTTTGACAAGGCAATAAGCAAATAGGCTTCATAATAAAGCAGGTACACAGGGATCAAGATATTAAAAATAACATTGGTACTGTGACATTAGAGATATTGTCTGGGATTCTAGTTTATAATTATTGTGTTTTTCTGGTCTGGAATGCTGTATTACAGTGAACAATATCAAAATCAGTCTATGATGTGTTCTGAAAATATTCGATTGAGAAAGTGTCTATACATAAAATAACAAACAGAGACGCACAGCACTGCTAGCCTGATGAAGCCAGTGACATTAAAGAGATAGCTAACTTGGTGTTTATCCTAAAATACGATCACTTTATCAATACCATGATATTGGTTAAAACATTTCCCTATAAATCCACAGTATATAGTTTAAATAAAAGAATAAAAGGATCTTTTTCCCCCTTCATCCATTCTTCTATTGCTTCCTTTTTTTGACTCCTCTACAGTATGTCACCTTCCCCCCTTCATTCCCTTACAGGTGAATCTGCTCTATTTTTGGGACATTACGTAAGAGGTAACCTGGCAAAGGCAACCTGAGAAACCCATGCACACACAAAAGCACATGAGCTCATGCTTACACATGCACGCACCCACCGCACACGCACACACACAGAATTTGATTATTGACTGTGCAGAGAAAAAAAACTACATTCCAGAGGATTTAAATTTCTCCTTGTGACTGAAAAAATAAAACAATATAGAAGAGCTGATTAATTAATAAAATGCTTTTTTTAACTCATGTTTCCACAAGAAGAGAGTGTGATTACTCAATTGTGCAGACGTGAACATTTTAGAAAACAATTAAGGAAGAGGACAGTAAATTAGTTGGCAAGTGGTTTGCGACTGCAAATACCTGGTGGTGTATTCACAAAACCTCCTGAAAAGTGGCTCCTGGTTGAGTTAGGAGAAACACCTAAAAATGAGGGGGGGGGTCAGGGGTCAGTCCTACACACTTATAATATTAATAAAAAAAATCATTCACAAAGCATTTTAGGTTTAAAAGTCTTAAGTCTGACAGAAGTCACTAAGACCTGCTCACAAGCAAATGCCTCAGGGAATGTGTCTCATCACATCAGTGTTTTTGTAAAAAATAGACTGAAAATGAACCGTTAATACATATTTTGATGGCGACCACTTATTAAGGATTCAATCGGCTCACCAACAAAAACTAATAACACAGTCAGGAGATGACCACTTGGACAGCAGTAAGATACAGCTGGCAGCACTGATGATGACCTCGGCAGTCTCATTCATTAAACCAAAAATGTGCTCTTCTTCAGACCTCATTGGTTTGACACTTCCCAAACTCTGGTGGTAAGACATGACGGCAGAGTCACCTCCAGCTCGGTCAAGTCAGCCACTAGAACGTGCGATGTCTGCAGACGAGAAGCCAGCGAGGGTTCGTGTTATTCATCCACGACTTGGACTTGTTGAGTAACACCTCCCCAGGTGACCACGCCAGTGACATCAGTCGTCGGTTGATTTTAACTGCAAACCGACGACAACGAGGTGAAACAACTTCACAAACCCGATACGAGCATGATCGGTCAGCTGCAGAGAGTTCCAGACGGCAGCCTTAATCTTAAAATGGACACACAGATGCTAAAGCGTCATGTGCATGGAGCTCAAACACTAGAGTTGACAGTTAAGGACACTTTCGGCTGCTGGTAGCCCATCCTTCATTTAGTACAACCTAACAAGCGCTCGCTCTATTTTTCTTCATCTTCTGTTTCTTTATCTCTCTCCTTTCAATCTTCCCCTTTCTTTCTATCTCAACCCAATTTCTCCACCTCCTTTCCTTTCATTTTCTCTCTCTCTCTCTCTCTCTCTCTCTCTCTCGCTCTATTTGGGTCATTGTGAAAGGCTTGTTCGTTGCCGCTGGTGACACAGCATGCCCAGTGTGTGTGTGTGTGTGTGTGTGTGTGTGTGTGTGTGTGTGTGTGTGTGTGTCTACAGGCCTCCTGTCAGTGCCTCAGGTAATGGGGTGTGATGGATAAAGGTTGATCACCACATGCAAACACACACATGCAAACACACCCACAAAACTCGCACAGGCTCTATTAGACAGGAGACGGGTGGATTTGAGCATCTCATGACGATGGTTGTCCAAACAGGAAACGCGCACACACACACACACACACACACACACACACACACACACACACACACACACACACACACACACACACACACACACACACACACACACACACACACACACACACACACACACACACACACACACACACACACACACACACACTTTGTTCAAAACTCTGAGAAAGAAACAAACTAGGAACAAATCGACATGTTGTCTTAAACGGAGGACCATCTCAAAATCCACTGGGGTTAAGAAGAAAGAGAGGAATTAATAACCGAAGTGTCACGAGTCTTCAAATCCACGATTCAATTTGATTTTCGAATTTTAAGATCACAATTCGATTTAGTTTTTTCGATTTAAACTTTTGTTTTCAACAGGGACTTTCCAATGCCACAATAAGAGCCACTAGCTAGGTAGCAGAAGGGTTCTTTGCAACGACCAAATTTGGAGATATATGGGATTAATTTAGCAACAAAAAAATGAGTTTACTGTAGAAATCAGACACAGACATTTTCCATCTCCCTGCTGTGGACTGGTCAATGTGTTTGTGTGTATGTGTACGTGTGTGCAGGAGGGCAGGGTGTGAAAGGTGTGGTTGTCATGGCAACCCCACTCAGACTTCCTTCCCAGTTTTATCTGAGCCTACAGCATTCCTCTCTGTGTCTGACTGTCTTCCTCCCTGTCTGCATGTCTGTCTACAGTGTGTACAGTAGGCTACCTCTTCTAAGGCTACATCTACACTAACACCTTTTTGTTTAAAAACACTAGTCCGGCATTTTCAAGCCCCTAAAATGGAGACATTTGGAAATTTTGAGTTTAAAAAAACTCTGGGATTGCGCTGTAGTCTAAACGGGCAGAAACAGAGACCTTTGAAAACAACGACGTAGACACCCACATCATTCAGTCTTATGGGTCAAGTAGGCTTTTTTGGGCGACAATACAGATTAGCGCCGCCTGCTGTTATGGAGATGTATTACGTCTCGCGCACGGCGCAGAATGTACGCTCAAGTCGGTGTCGCTTTGGTGCGTTCCGAGGACCTTTTTTTGACCAACTCGGGGAGGCAGTCAGTCCGACTGCCTTTTCTGTGTGTCAGAGCCTTTACATACCTTTCAGTAACAGTTCCACCTGGTCGTTGGTCCACGCAAATAAATCCCTGGTCTTAGTTTTCACAATTGTTGTTGTTAATCCAAAGTATTTTCTGTATTTTCAACTTGTACAGCCATGACTTTCATATGCAGAGTAACGTCAGACATTCTGCACGCGCATGCCCGGTATATGCAAATGGTCATGTGATATGCGTTTTCAGACGTGTTAATATGGACAGAGATCAATTCTGATACAGAGTCTAAACAAGTGTGGACAGATATCGTTTTTTGTTTCAAAACGCTGTTTAAAAATGAAAACCTAGTGTGGATGTAGCCTAATTGTGTGTGTATGCCTGTGTCAGTTAAGTGTCAGCCACTAAAAAGCTTGGGTCTGTAGGCGCCCCCGCAATAGTAGATGACAACCAGCCACAAGCTTGAATGACTTCACCCAGCCGTTTTCCCACGAAAGCCAAAAAAACGGCCCAATTACAACCCTTGTTCCAGGATGAGACTACACAACACTTGTGTCTTTCTTTCCAGATGGTCACTCTGTCAGATCTCTGTGACCTGGATACCAGACACGTGCAAGTTCATGTCGAGTCTTGACCACCACCTGCATGATGTGCAAAGGTGGTCTGGCCGAAGGGGCAGGAGACACATTTTTGGGAACGGCCTCATATCTGACCTGCAGTGCAGCGTCGGGTATTTGTCTCTACTTCTCCCGAATTGTAAAAAGGGTTTTTTGTGTGTTGTGTGAATGTGATCAATCACCTGCTGAGCTGGTTTAATTTAAATAGTTGCCTCACTCATTAAATATTTGGCCTTTGCTGTGTGATGTAGTGCCATAGTGATGTAGCCTAATATAATAATAATAATAATAATAATAATAATAAAATAATAATAATAATTATTATTATTATTATTAGCTCTTTAATTCAGTTGCAGGGAACCCTGCACACTAAATGGAATCAAAGCAACACTCATGTTTGTTTTCTTTGTTAGATCTAGGGCTGCTCCTTAGTTGATTAGTCGACTAATCGGTCGTTTTGGTCTTAGTCAACTTAGAGTTCTTTAATCGATTAGTCATGTTTTATGCTTTTTTCATGCTGAATGACTTATTTCCAAGAAACATACGAGCACAGCTCTGGTAAACACAAGAATAAAAGTGGTGCTTTTGCATGACTCTTTGCGCAGAAACTCATATTTACAGATCTGTCGATTAAATCAACTAATCGATTAGTCGATACAATTGAATGAGTTTTAATCGACTAAGAATTTCTTCAATCGATCACAGCCCTAGTTAGATCGGGCCAGTTTTGGGCTGGTGGAATAAACGAACGAAGAAGCGTTGGCTAACAAAAGGAATATACGGGACTATTTGTAGGTTTTATGGGTATCGATTTTGCTTTCAAAATATGCCAATATCTTTAGATAATACCAGGGTTTCCTGCAGCATTTTTGTAGTGGAGGCCCCCGGCCTCACCTGAATCAAAGAGCACCTCTGCTAACGTCAGAAGAAGTTACTTCACGGTTATGAAATATAATGTTTTACTTACACTTATAATGTTATCAAGCTTCAGGGAAAAACACTTGGTTTCACACTGTGGTGTACAGGTGGTTATGAATCTAAAGGAACAACAAAATATGTGGGATTTTTTACATGAAAATTTTCCAGATTATAACTTTAACGATTAAGTAACACGAGCCTGCTTGTCACATTGTTTAAGTAATCTGTTATTATGTGGGTTAAACACTTAGATAATGGAATTTATTAGTAAATGTTTTATTGATGCATTAACTAATTAGTACGACTTCATCCTACCGTCTGTCGTTACATTTCTATACATAAGCAGAGTTTGATTCTAGCTGAGCTGAGGTATTTTCTCTACTTTAATAAGTGTAATATATTTAATTACGGTCTACTTTTCTCTTCTCTGTGTGTCTCTGACAGGGAGTGGGTGTGTGAGCGCAGCTGCAGTCGGGTACACTATAGACTCTTATTAGATCACTCTCTTTACACGCACAAACACATACACACACACACACACACACACACACACACACACACACAAAAATATGTAGGCACGTCTGGACAACATACTGTTCTTGTTAAAGCAAGTGCAATGTGACCAATACAACACACCCACCCACCCACCCACACAGGAAAGAGAGGACGAGAGTGAGAGAACTGCCTATTGTCGGTGAACTGACTGCTAACAGTGGTGGAGTGTCAACTCAACATACTGCCGCGCACACACACACACACAAACGCACACAAACACACACACACACACACACACACACACACACACACACACACACACACACACACACAAAGCTGTACTGTACAACAGAAATACCAAAGACATAAATGCAAAGGGAACAGTTTCACAAGAGGAGCAAATGTTAAGATCTCCTAATTTTTGCTCTGGGAAATTGGGATTGGCCTTTTATTTATTATTATTCACATATTTATTTTAACAAAATATAATACTTTTTTTTTTTAGCTCTTAATAAAACTTTAACCATTTAAACTGTAAACCTGTAACACATTAAAACATTTACAATACATTTTTGTTGTGTGTATGTGCATGTGTGTGTGTATGTCTATGTATCCGGTTGTGAGGCTGGATACAGGAAGCCTGACTCTTTCCCTCTGACCTTCCTCCCTCTATTTATAAGCAGTCTCTCAAAAACAGGCATGTCAGTTTTACCCTCGCAACTTTATGTGTCCTTTATTCTCTGAATTTAATCTTTCTGACGACAGTACAGTACACAGTACTGATCATTTTTTACAGTGTACTGATTTTGCAAAGCTGGTATGCGCCAACACCAACTGCCTTTCACAGACAAGCTACAGAGTAACAGTTATTGTTTCACCACCTTTCACAGCTGGTTTTCCAGCTCTGTTCAGCATGCATGCCGTCGGTCATTAATGGTCCCCAGAGGATGAATCCTGATGACTCTGCTGATCTTCTGACTTTTCCTCTAGTGCCACCATGAAGATCGCACTTTAGGGTTTAGATGAAATGTCTCGACAACCATTGGATGAATTGCCATTAAATTTGGTTCAGACATTCGTGTCCCCTAAGGATAAACTGTAACTCTGATGACACCTTAACTTTTTATCTAGGTCAAAAATTCAATGTGTCCAATACGTTGGTTTATGACCAATTACCTGCCGAAAACAAATGACCGCCCAAAATTACGGGGGCCGACTGGGGCAAACGCACTGCGACTTAATGAAACACACGCAAATAGACAAAACACAAGCAAATTAAGAAAACGTCTTCATTAATTTGACAACACATGCGCAGCATTTAGCAAACGCGCTCCAAATACACACAGTGCAAACAAATACACAAACGCGCTGCAAATAAAGAAACGATGCAAAAAAAGGAAAGCACACAAACTCTGAAAATAGAAACGATGCAAAAAGAAAAGCATACAATCCCCGAAAACAAATGCAAAAAAAGAAAAAAAATACGCTACATCCAGAACGGAAGTTCTCTAGGGGGAGTGCTAAGTGGAACAACTTGATTTTCAACCCACTTTCCACACACACACACGCACACACAAAGTCAACTGAAAGACACGAATAGATGCAAATGGATGTTAACAAAGGAAGTCGAGGTAAAGACACAATCATTTGTGTTTATGACATGGAGTTGTGAGCATGTTGGCACGTTGATGCTAGATTTTATCGCACTGCTATGCATACAAAAATTATTTTGTAGTGTGAACACACTACAGACTCAAAAACATGCTCGGAATTAGTATATACTATGGATCTGGTACACAGACCACGTCTCTGCCTTTCTCTCAGTTGTGATCAATTCCAATCCCGCTTCCCTGGCATGACAAGACAAAAACGGTGCAACAGTCTATCTCTGAATATTTATAAGTCTCTTTAGGACTTCAGGACAGACCATATGTGCACATTTGATGCTGTCCTTCACTTGACAAGGTGAAGGTCTGGATGTGTGTGTTTGTTTGCCTGCCCTTTGCTTCACTTCCCCATTGGCCTACGTTACTTCTCCTCTGGGGGTGGATGAGGAGGAGAGAGTGAGGACTGAGAGGAGGGAAAGTCAGATTAGAGAGGAAGAAATGAGTGTGAAATAGAGAGGTAGAGAGAGAGAGAGAGAGAGAGAGAGAGAGAGAGAGAGAGAGAGAGAGAGAGGACAAGAGGACACTTGAAGAGAGAGGAAAGGGGATAACTGTGAGAAGACACAGAGAGAGAGAGAGAGAGAGAGAGAGAGAGAGAGAGAGAGAGAGAGAGAGAGAGAGAGAGAGAGTGTGAAGGAGAGAGAATCTGTAGGCGGTCTTAGCTTTGCCCAAAGGCCTTGGCTTCTCTCCTCATCCTCCTCCTCCTCAACATCCTCTCTCCTTCACACTTTCACTTTCTCCTGCTCTCTCTCCTTGCCCTTCTCAACCTCATCTACCTCTCTACTCACATCCTTATTCCTCCATCCACCCACTTTTTTTATCTTCCTTTTTTTCCACTCACACGTCCGGTTCAAAATTCGGATCCAATTTGGAATTTATTCAATTGAAATAAAGCCGCAGGTCTAGAAGACTTTAACAATCAATAAAACCCATCATGATGAAATGTGCCTTGCTAATGGATAATTTGGGTGTTTGCATTAAATATGCTTCTTGTAACATCATAATGCAGAAAATCATGCTGACAGTGGCCATCGACGGGTAACTAGAAAGAGAGATTGCGTCAAGGTTCAAACATAGACGCAGAGTCGGACATTTGAAATCAATATGAACTCATCTCTTCCTCAATTTAACGGAAATATGAAATGATGAACCGGAAAAGCAACCATGTCTTTGTTGGTGGCTTTAAACCGTGGTAGGGCTACTGTGGTAGGATTGGCAATTCCGGCGGGAAACAAAAGAAATACGTTGTCAGTGAACATTTTACTGATACATTCAGTATCAACATTTCCTCGTTGTGTTAATAGAGCACGAGGTTACCCCGAAGGTGTCACAAGATGAATATGAGGGGTTACAAGATGATTAACGGTATTGAAAAGGACAGCAGAAAAAAAGATCGTTATGCCAGTTTATTTTCTACTCTTTGGCAAACACTGCTGCTTCACTACTAGTCTTTCTCTCTCTCTCTCTCTCTCTCTCTCTCTCTCTCTCTCTCTCTCTCTCTTTTTGTCCAGCAGAGTCAGCAGAGTATCTTTTCCAAAACTCCCACTCAGAAAACCCACTCTGTTTCTATAAGTAGAGGAAAGAGAGGACGAGAGTGAGAGAACTGCCTATTGTCTGTGAACTGACTGCTAACAGTGGTGGAGTGTCAACTCAACATACTGCCACACACACACACACACACACACACACACACACACACACGCACGCACGCACGCACGCACGCACGAGATGGGTTGGAAAGAGGCCAGATTTTGTATAAAGCAGGTGAGGTAAAATGAAAGAACTATTTTAGAAAAAAGAAGGTGTTTTACAAAGATTTACAAACATTAAAGCCCCAAAGAAGACCCACGAATTTGTTGAAATGAAACGTCCTTTTCAAAAGCATGAGCTTGATTTCAAACACGGCTGATATGAACTAATATTAAACTGGATACCCGTTTATAAATGAGCCACGTTGTACTTGCTTCTAGAGATACCGATTCCGATACCTGAACTTGCGTATCAGCCGATACCGAGTACCGATCCGATACCCGAGTGTCATATATTTCATTATGTTTTAACAGCTGTATACTACTATCCCTGTATGGATGTGATATGATTTCTATCTTTGTTGTCGGTCTGGCTCAGGTTAAACTCTTTGTGAAACATGAACAAACACAAACAATGAATGCCCCAGAACTTTCTTTTATTCTCCAGTTTGACAGTCAGTTATAACGGAAAAAGAACATAAATAAACTACTTTAATGTAGATTTTCTTTAGGGCTTTATTACGTGCTATCGGATCAATGCATAAACTCCAGTACTTCCCGATACCAGCGTTTTAGGCAGAATCGGAGCCTAAATCGGAACATCTCTACTTGCTTCTAAAGTGACGACAACAACACAAGGGGTGTAATAGACAGGTAATGTTCTAGTTTGTCAATGCAAGCCCCACGGGAGACATTAGTGCCTGAATAAACATACTGCACTCTCTAAATGAATGGTCAATAACACACACACACACACACACACACACACACACACACACACACACACACACACACACACACACACACACACACACACACACACACACACACACACACACACACACACACACACACACACACACACACACACACACACACACACTCATGACTGCAAACTTGTGAGGAACGCGGTAAATGAACAATTTTATCACACACTACATCAGTCAGTGATCACACTTCTTCAAACGCCATGAAAGGACACTGACTGGATGTCTCATTTATGATTTATTTTGCGTTCTTTCATGCCAAGTGATTCTGAAGAAAGTTTACTGGGACTACAGATCGTTTGCTTTGATGACTTTAGGTGAGTTTTTAACGCACAGGGTGTGTTCAGATTGAACGTGACGCAAACTTTAGGCAGCACAAATACATACAAAGTCAACCGAAAGACACGAATAGATGCAAATGGATGTTACAGTTTTCGCCGATTGCTTACACAGTGAAATTAAAAGTATTTCACAATTATTAAAAGCTTACACTGAAGGACCAGATCATTGGCCCAGATTGTGCACCGCTATAAGCACAATGTCAGCCTCACACTTCTTGCAAAACAATACACACCGTGATTTTGCAAAACACTGAACACACTTGTATACATTAGACACAGAAGTAGATCATGATGTCACTTTCTTGCAATTCCAAATCACTGACTGTCATATTACCTCACCTGTGAGCCAATCTGTGAAACACAGCCATCAGGTGCGCAAACACATGATTGCTTAACTGTGGACCCACCAATCGGGTTTAAGCACTATAAAAATGTAGCAGTTAGGTCCAGTATTTTCTGTACTGTATATTCAGTTGTGTTTTTTTTACTGTAATTGTTACCTGTACTGGATACAGTATTTTATGTTTGTCTGTTGTTTGTCATGCACACTACTGTAGTAGCATGAAAACTGGGACATGTTGTTGTTGGCATTCTCCATGTTGACCTGTTGACTGATTTGGGTACATGGAGAGAAATACATTAGATTTTCCTCAGTCCGCAGCATCGGTCTTGTGTAGTGTTTGGTGAACTTATTGTATATTTGCATTTTCTCGGTGTACTTCATTTACAGTACTCCAATCACTGAGAAGTAGAATTGCTAGAATGTGTTTCATATGGTTACAAAATATGTTTTTTATAAATATGTGTATAGTTTTTGCAAGAGTGTTTGATTTTGCAAAGGGTCTAATGTGTTCTGCTAATTGGGTTTAGCGTTTTGAAAAACCGGTCCCTGTTTTCAAAATAATGCTTAATTAAGCAATAAAAAAAAAAGAAAAATGTAATAGAATTAAACTGAGGCAAAGACACAATCATTTGTGTTTATGACTTCACGGAGACAGGATCAGAAAGAACAGGTCCTGGAGGAAATAAGAAACCACTGGGAGTAGTCAAGTAAAAAGTACAATATTACCCTCGGACTGTAGTGGAGTATGACGTAGCACAAAATGGAAATACAAAAAGTTAAATACAAGTACCTCAAAATTGTACTTAGGTTAGTCACTTTCCAGTTTTCACCACTGGCCAGTTAGCATGGGGTTATTTGCGATTACTTAAACAAAATTTTCCCTTGACATTAAAAGGAGCATTGCATCTCTATACAAGTTGTCCACACGCACAAACAGATGTGTCCAGTAGTATGCCACAGCAATGAGAAAACTGTATGTATATATTATTATTATTATATCTACTCTACAATCAGCTAATGCATGTCATGAACCATAGCCAGAACATAGGAGTGATACTACCTCTCCTCAACCTCTCTCTCTCTCTCTCACACACACACAGTCACATCTTCCTCTGACACCTACATAATTACAGTCTGTCAGAGAGAGAGAAAGAGAGAGAGAGAGAGAGACAGAGAGAGAGAGAGAGAGAGAGAGTGTGTGTGTGTGTGTGTGTGTGTGTGTGTGTGGGAGGCATCAGATCGGCGCTGTGCATCTCTTTCTGACCTGTAGTGCTTAGAATAGACACACACAGAACAAACGAAAGAAGAAAAGCATAGAAAATAAGAAACAAAGAAACAGAGGCTGAGAAACAGAGAAAAAGATAAAAGGAGAAGAGACACAAGCTAGGGGAAAAGTGTAAAAAGAGAAGAGAAAGCAAAGCAGAGGTGAAAGGAGAAGTACAATTGAGGAGAAGAAAGACAGAGCAAATAATTACTAGTAATAAGTATCAAAAGAATCTAAATCTTTACAGTATAAACCAAGTAGAAACCAGGTAAGAGTACCGTCTCTCCAACCTCAGGCTACAGCTGCCTAATAAAATCAATTATTTACTAATGACCCTCATCGAACCTGAGCAATTAGTGCGCACACACACACACACACACAGAAAGTGAGAGCGAGCTAAAGATGCTGTCTCACTAATTATAGCGTGTCTCTGCAGCTGAGTTCTGCTAGGTTGTGTGTGTGTACTCCTCTTTGAGCTGAGAGATGATCAGTGCTCAGTAATCACACACACACACACACACACACACACACACACACACACACACACACACACACACACACACACACACACACACACACACACACACACACACACACACACACACACACACACACACACACACACACACACACACACACACACACACACACCAAAGCCCAGGGCTAATCCATGCAGCACGTACATGTTTACAATCATGGTATTGTATACAGTACGTGTGTGTATATTAATATAGGTCTATAAATAGAGAGGGGTGCAGATGTACAGTAAGTGGTAGAGAACCAGAGAAGTAAGAATAACCCAGAGTTTGGTATATGTCCACATTTACCATAGAAGAGAATAGAAAACTAAAACAAAAACAAACCACACAGAATAAAGCCCAAATGTCTCCATTATGGATGTGGAGCTGATGGAGCAGCTGGCTGTGAGCCCCACCAAATTAGGCAGCTCAACCAGTTGGCATCCGAGCCACAGATCTCTCGCTCTCTCATCCATCAAAAACCTTTGAAATACATTTAAGAGACGATTACACCCGACAATAAAGCGATGAGAATAAATCTAAAAATAAAATGCCCTTTTGTCAGTCCCTTAGCTGACAAATCCATCAGGCAGAACAGCTCAAAATAAGAAGTCAAATTAAAAGGATCAGAGGTCAAAAACGTGAGGCCAATCGTGGTGGGAAATTACAATTGTGGAGCAACGTGAAACGTGTCTTTCATACCTAGAATCTAGAATAAAAAGGAGTGCTGTCAAACGATTCAAATATTTAATCGTGATTAATCATTTTTATCTATTCTAAATGTCCCTTGATTTCTTTTTGTCCACATGTTCGAATACATGTTCGAAATCAAGGCTTCATTCATTTGTTCATTCATGCCATGCCATTAAACCGAGCTGAAACTGATATAAGAGCGAGACGGAGAGAAAGAGAGTTAGAGCTGCAGTGATGGAGTCAGTGTCACCTCAGCGGTCGACTCCACAGGTTCATTATCGGCTCGAAGGAGACAGATGGGCTTGTTGGAAGTGAGCGAGGAGGTGCTACTTTCAGAGTACAAATGCAAACCAAGAAACCATGGCTGCTGATTACTCTAGAGCAATGGTTCCCAAACCTTTTTATGTCAAGGACCCCTAAACTGACACACAACACAAATTATACCAAGGACCCCTATTTCAGGGATTTAGGTGCAGCACCCGAGCTGTTTTGGGCAGCACCTGAGCCGAATGAATGTGACTAAAAGACTTATCTCAGATCTAATGATTGTAGTCGGACTTCTTAAGCTTTATGTTTTGTCTTTAAGCTTTTGGAGTCTTATGTATTTATTTATGATCTGCTCTAGCTTTTCCAATGTTTCAGACACAGATATGGTGATAATAATGCTCCAAAGTGATGCACAAAAAAGAGACGCAAAACTACTCCAAAGGGACACAAACCGGTTACAAAGAGAAACTAAATGACCACAGAGACCCAAAACAACCCCAAAGACAACAAAAATGACCAACAAGAGACGCAACACGACTATTTAAACGTCACATTTTCTTGGGAAGATAAGTGGAGGGATTATATCTCCAACCACCACCTCTGAAGACTTCTCTTTTTATGCTGCATTTTTTAAATCAAGTAATTTCTTACACTGCACTTTTATTATTGTATTTATTACCTGTCTTAGTTGTTTTTGTATTCTCTTTAATGAATGTTTTTAATTGTTTGTAACTGCTTTTTAATGTTTTTTGTAAAGCACGTTGCTGAAATGTGCTATTTAAATAAGACTGCCTTGCCTTGTCTTTTTTTGGCTTCAGAAGGGACCTCCAGCTCGGAAACTATCTCACTAACAGGCAGTAATCCTGTTCACAGTCAGTCAATTAGCTATTCAATCAATCATTCAGCCAGCTGTCCATCAAAAACACATTTTCTTACACACAGTTGGTGTGTACATGTGTCCAGCTTCATCCTGTCTAGCTTTGGTTGTTGTAGGGCTGCTCGATGATGGGGAAAAAAATCATTATCACGATCATTTTGAAATCACGATTGTTTAACACGATTACTCATTGTCTTCTGGAAAGATGTTGCAATTATTGAACTTAAAAAATAGTGAAACAGTTAAACAAATCAACCAGGGAAAACATTGTCATTACTTAGAATTCCTCATGGGAGCGGCAGAAACTACTCACTATAGCTTTAAGAACACAGGACAACAAAACAGCAAAATAATCGTTTTTCTCAATTATTCTGTTTTTGTGATCATTAGGAGCCAAAATCGTAATCACGATTAAACTTTTGATAAACTGCAGCCCTAGGTTGTTTGAATGAATGTCAACACGCTGTTTTAGTGCAACTAAAGAGAGAAAATCAAACCAGTATAACCTTTCAAAACAACTTGACTGCTCAAAGCAAGACCTTGCTGTTTTATGCAGTAGCAAGTCATTATGTTAATCATAAACATAAAAACCCAGCAGGTACAGGAGCTCAGTGCTGTCACGGCCTTTTAGGTGCAGAGTTATTTTGTCGCTTTTTTTTATGAGCGAGAAATTAATTTGTACAAATATTTACTCTACAATGAGTGTGTGGAGTGTATATTTTAACACTGCGCTGCATAGTACCGTGACAAAATTTACAACTTACCCCTGTCTTGTACATCTGAGGAATGTAAACAGACACCTACAATCAACTATCAAGGGAGGTCCTGGGACATGTATGCATGTATTGGAAAAAAGCAACAAAAACATTTTAAAAATTGTTGAAAAAAATGAATCTCAAAAAAATGACAACGTCTTAAAGGCGACAAATGTCGGAAAAAGAGACAAAAACTTAAAGAAAACTTGTCAAAAAAAAAAAACTCAACATCGACAAATGGCAACAAAATAAGCAACAAAAACGTTGAAAAAATAAACGTCCAGAAAGACGACAAACATTTTGAAAATATAGTCCAAAAAAAAACCTTAAAACAGGCGACAAAAATGTTGAAATACATTTTTTGTTTTTTTGTTTTTTTCCAAAATAATCAACAAAAATGTCGCCTTTGCCTAAACCATAAAGTGGCAGGGGAAGAGAAAAAAAAAAAAAATCACAAGACTTTCATTCAGGACAATTAGATGACTGTAATGTTTGTAAAGAGCTCAACAGTCCCGCCCCTCCTCCGAGAGACCTTGGGTTCCAGAAGTAAATTTCTCATTCATTTTTCCATTGACGGCTAAAGAGTTTTAGACCATGCCTTAGGCTAACCAGCTACCATGTGACTCATAAGCAGACCACATATCATTTCGATTGAAAAAACGAACCGAAAATCCCAAAAAATCCAAACCCACTCTCCTCACCAGCATGAGTTCCACCAATCAGAGGCATCACTGTGGGATTGTGGGATTGTTCAGGATTGTGGGTAATGAAGTACTTATCCAAGACATCACGAATAAAAGACATTAATCTCAAAACAAGGTTGGTGCCCCATGAACTTTTGGCGTCTATATGAGCATACACAATCGCTTAGTTACGTCGTAGCTGGTTTTAAGTCTACCATCGACGGTTACGATTTTATGGCTTATACTCCAGTTGTCAAAGGAGAAATTGCATTGTATTTTTACTTCCAGAACCAGCTGTGGGTGGGACTGTTGAGCTCTATTGATGAGGTCAATTTAGTTACCATGCTGTTGCCTTTTTTTGGTATTATACTGAATGTTCAGGTCATTTTCTGTAGCTATAAAGAGGAGTTTGTTCTCTTGTAGTGTTTACTGTCAGACAGGTCAGAGAAAGACGTTGCTCAACAAAGCAAGACGTTTAACAATAGCGCTCTTCTGAAATCATTTGTGAAACATACAAGGCCATAACCGGGCATGTGTCTCGGTTAAAGTCTTGCAGAAACCTTAAAAAATTAGACAAGAAGTGTCTGACATAGGAGGAAGTAATTGACTAATCTTCACCACGTCAAGGTTTCTCTAAAACAAGGTTCCTCTTCTTCTCTATTACACCAGGAAGATCCACTTCTCTTTTCTTTTCTGTTTCGCCTTTCACCCTCTTGGTTTTTTTTTTTTTCCAGCTTCATTTTGAAGCAGAAAAAAGCCTCTTACAGCCAGCCAGACGACTAATAAGGAGCGGCTCCTGACAGCCAATCCCCCATAATGCCTTAGCACACTGCATTATGGGCAAAATAATCCCCAACACACACACACACACACACACACACTCTCTCAAAAACTCCTGAAAAGGCTAGGAAAGGAGAGAGAGAGAGAGAGAGAGCGCAGAAATCTCACTACTGTTCCTAAAACACACATCATCATTCCTCTTCTTTTTAGCAGAAAATGATTGATGTGTGTAAGCACACACAAACACACCGCCAGCCAACTGGAACAGCGTTATTCAGAGAAGGTGGGGAGGTATGTACTAACGCCTCGGTCTGTCTACAACGTGTGTATAGAAAGATAAGATAAGAGACAGCAGAGAAACACATCACATCACTGTGAGTAACACAGGCTTACGCTCACGCTAACATACACATTATTCGCCACAAAATAGATACAGTATCACGGCATCCGTCCTGCTCAAAATGCTTATATCCAGGTTGACCTCACCTTCAGCCTAAGTGGTCAGTCACACCATCAGGAGCATGTTTGGAAGGACCTCGAAGCAATTTGTTGGGCCAGAACATTACCCAAGTAATGTTTCAAATACCGTACACTAAAAATGGATCAAGATTTAAAATGTTCCGGGCGCCCGTATAGCTCAGTTGGCGCCCATATATAGAGGTTTACTCCTCGACGCAGCGGGCCCGGGTTCGACTCCGACCTGCGGCCCTTTGCTGCATGTCACTCCCCCTCTCTCTCCCCTTTCATGTCTTCAGCTTTCCTGTCAAAGTAAAGGCTGAAAATGCCCAAAAAAATATTAAAAAAATTAACAAGTAAAATTGCACCCTTAGGTGTCAGTACACTCCATTCACATACGGCGTAGAGTCAACGCAGAATTATAAATCAAGCTTAACGGGAAGAGTATCATCAATATGCATTGTATATCTGTTCATCCATCCTGAGGATGAGATGAGAGAGGGGAAACTGTGTCAGTGAGCCTTGTATTTCATCAACAATTGGTGCTCTGATCATCTGCTTAAACATTCATGAGTGTCTTTAAGCTGCCCAGACTCGGAGCCAAAGCGTTCCACTGAATTTAACACCGACTGAGCAACAAAACTGACTCATACACTGGTTGTATAAACCATAAGGGAGCCGCTCTTTGTACAGGTTACTGCTGAGTGTACAGGTGTATGCAGGTGAAAGCTCTCATTCCTTATTGATTTGATTGGTTAAATCCACTTTAGCCCTGACGGGAGAGAGCCAATAGTTAATTTAAGTTAAAAAAGTAATCGCCAGACAAACAAAGGGTGCAACGAGCCCTTTGTGCTAGTTACTAACAAATATTAATAATCTTATATATTATCTTTACAGAAGGATTTAATTAATTTAATCATTCACAAACTAAATAGGAGAAGCACAGCTGAATAAAAGACCAGGAGATCAACAAAGTTATTAGTACATATTATCTGAAAACCATGAACATAGGTTTGAATGTTTCACTGGATAAATAAAAACTTTAAACTGATGGCGCCGCTACGTTGAAAAGTCAGGCCATCACCAAAGTCACAAGGTTTATCTTCTGGGCAACATAACTGTCTTTGCAACAGTTCTTGACAATCCATCCAACACTTGTTGAGATATTTCACTTAAATAAACAAAAGTGTCAAGAAGATTAAAAGTTGGGGGGGGCACCAAAGTGAGTAGGATTCATCCAGATCAGATTTCAGTCCAGACCAAACATTGCCATCCCTTAAGCCACTAAAAAATGGAAAGTTAGCGAACCAAGTATTACTGCGGTGTCATTCAAACATGTGATATGACAGATCTGTAGGGTTGGGTACCGAGACCCGGTACTAATACGGCACCGGTGCCTTAACAACCGGTCTCTACCGGACCGAATAGCAACACGGATTTCGGTGCCTCATTTCCTCACCGGTATCGGAAAAAAATCCAAACGATACCCAACCCTACAGATGTGACTGTGAAATTTCTATTGACCGCTGATTATACTGCACCCTCGTCCTTTATACCCTATCAGCAATTTGTGATTTGATTTGTCAGTGAAATGTTTGTATTGTGTATTGTAGTATGTAGTGCATAATTGCTCTACATTTCTGATTCATACCAAATACACAAAAGCATAACCGGATAGCCTACATCTTTATTTTTTGTACACACAGGATTTAAAAAGGATCATATGCGAGTACTCCCTGTGATGAATTAAATGAGTTGAATGTTGTTTCCTGTTGTGTATAATGACTATTTCTTCTGTGTCGGCCTTTCAGACTTAACTTCCCTGGGGGGGATGGATTGCACGGTGGTTGCATTGCTCGCTTAGACAATTACTGTAAGCGGCATGGCATTACAGCGGTTTTCTAAAACTGAAATACAGTTTTCCTTCAGGCTGTTAACCCGTGTGCATTGTTTATATAAAAAGAAGTAAAGACTTGGGTCACAAGGTTTTAAATTCATGACTGCCTTTAAGAGCCCCGAGGTAAATATGCCTATGAAATCTGATAAAGGCTCAACTCAAACAAGCCGCTCCACTAAATACTTTTTAGTGCCAAGGTTTATTTAAAAAAAATGCAAATGTTCTAGAGCAACAAAATTAAAGCATTTGGCATACAGACAGAATACCTGATAAATCTTTGGTAGACTGGGGAGTAAAAGTAAAAAATATATCCGGGACCTTAAATGTTTTAATCAGATGCCTGAAGGCAGTCTTGGAAGTCATACGAGTTATCAGCCTTGTTTTATTTTTAGAGCAAGTTAACTTTATTTGCTCCACCTAATGTATTAGTTCTCCATTGGGTAATACAGTAATTGTCTCATAGTGCGTCCTATTCCTCCTTTTTTCTGCCTGTCTTGAGTCACCATTTGACTTTGTCTCAAACATTATTCTATCTATTCTACCCCCCACCCCCCATCTTTTTCATCCCTCGCTCTATTCTCCCTTTACTCTCTGTATTTTGTCCTAATTGAAGGCTGAAAAGAGTTTTATATTCTGGCAGCGTCAGATGATGAAAGGCCTTTGATCACTGTTTACCCCTGCAGGTGGTACACAGCGGGAGCAACATGAGACACATTTATATCTGGTTATGTTTTTTCTCTCTTCGTGTCTCTCTGGTCTTTCTTCCCCGTCCCTACTGTACATTGTCCCACAGCCTAAGAAGACATGAAACCCAAAGTAAATTGGACCGTGGTATGACATGCACTTATTGTGATCCGTTGTTTGTGAAGTGGGCCTGTAAATAGTGGAAGGATAATGTTTTGACATCCTGTCCTGTGGCAGTTTGTTTCTGCACCATTTCCCACGAAGGCGGTGGTGAAATCTCACCACATGATAAGCTGGGTGACGAAACAAAGCATTTGTTTCTTTGTATTTTCCCTTCTCGGGCAAACAGGTCATGGTGGCATGTTTACTCAGCAGAGTCACGGTCGGGGGCAGATGGCTAGTCTGCCAGGCGGAGGGTCGAGCAGAGGTTTGTGTAGTCATTAAAAGCCTCGCTCCATCCAGCTGGAGCATCACGTGTGGTTCAAATGTCAATCTTGACAGTGCTGACATATCAAAGAAGCAGCCATGGACAGTGTTTCACAGTGGGACAAATACATCTTTGTGCAGACAAACAAAAAAAGACAAAGATAGGAAACAACAGCTTGACACACCTTAAATTGGATGTTTTTTCCTATTAAACAATTTTAGTATTTTACATGTAATCTTGCATGCATTTGTCATATTTTGATATATTGATGTCAAGGTTATTTCACTTGTATGTCATTTTATCAGTTATATTATGACATATACATATAATCATAATGATGTAACACAATGGATAAAGTAACCAGACAAGACTGCCTGTTTTTTATTTCATACAATTCATATTTTGCAGATCAAAATATTTCAGCACACTGATGCAAACTTCATGGCCATAAATCTGTCCTGTTTATCATTGATTTGCAACTAGAGCTGACTTGATAAGTCAATTAATCAAGTAGCCAATCGAGTACAAATGAATTGGCAACTGTTTTGACATTCTATTAATCTTTTCAGTTTTGTCATATATAGTTAACTGAATACGATGGGGGTTTGGACTGTTGGTCGGACAAAACAATCAATCTGAAGGCTTTCCATTTGGCTTTTCTTTTTCTTTTACATTTTATAGTAATTAATTGATTAGACAAAACAAAGAAAATCCTATAGTTGAAGTCCTATTTGCAAAACCTTGCCCATAATTGCCCGATAGGCTACACCCATAAAAGTTACGTTAAATCCCGGTATATATCAACATATCTCCCACCACTAATTCCAGCCAAGTTGCATTGCAATATTTCATGTTTATCTTGGTACAGCCATCAATCAATTGGGACATTAGTAATAGGGTATTTCAGTAGGGATGGTTGATTGCTTGATTATGAGTCTAAAGGCTGTGAAGATGCAGGCTCGCCATTAGGGCTCATGTCGATTTGGATACTGTAGATCAGTGGTTCTCAAGCTTTTTTCAATAAATCTACAAATAAATCTTGAACAGTTTTTTTAAGCCATGTACTCCCTAACCAGCGCAAATAATTTTTGGTAGAAAAAGAAATGCTGATGGAAAAAGGCGACAAAAACGTAAAAATAAAAACGACAAAACCTTGGAAAAAGACGGTAGAAAGAAGGAAGTAAGGCAAGAATTGGTCAAAAATAGTAATAAAAAACGCAGTAGAAAGAAGGAAGGCAACACTAGGGCGACAAAAGTGACAACAAATTCAAATAAGCGACAAACTTCGAAAAAAAAGTGACAAAAACTTTGAAGAAAAAGACAGTAGAAGTAACTACAGTCTTGTAACTGAAAAACATTTTGCAACAAACGTCATGTACCCCCTGCAGTTCTCCAAAGTACCCCTATGGGTACATGTACCCCCATTTGAGAAATACTCCTGTAGATGACTACCTTTCTTGACAGCTAGATGCTCCAAATAATGTAGAAATTAACTGCTGACCAGCTGACTGACCCAGATAGAAGAAGTGCCAGGAAAAACAACTTCCTGACTCATTTAAAGATTGGGTGTCCAGCTGCTTGACTTACTAATTGAAGTAATATCTTACAGACTAACTGGCGTGCTGACTAACTGTTTGGCATGACACATGACACACACACACACACACACACACACACACACACACACACACACACACACACACACACACACACACACACACACACACACACACACACACACACACACACACACACACACACACACACACACACACACACACACACACACACACACACACACACACACACACACACACTCTGACTGTCATGAAGGCAGACGGGTGAGACGTCTAAAAATAGATAAAAGGAAGGACAGTATTCTGGGAACACACACAGACAAAGTGTGACGAATGCCTGGCAGATAAGTTACATGTGCCTTACGCTGCCATAAACACATTACCACAAAAGCACGCAAACACACTGCCTTTGATGTTCAACGACATCATTTCTCAGTTCTTTCATATTGCCACATATGGTAATTCACGTGTGAGCACTGGCCACTTCAAAGCTATGTAAACTACCTTCATACAAATCATCTCCCTTGACCGCCTAATGCCATTTCCTCCACGTGGCTCATCCCATGATGAGGAAAATTCACAGATTATCCATAGCTTTATCCAATAAGGCCAAAGGTCAAAACACCAACAACACCAACATCATAGCCTATATCCACGACGTTCCACTTCCGGGATTGCTCCGGTAGCGCAGGAAATTCCGCCAGATCTTTTCGCTGATGTCCGTTTCCTTCCGCTTTCTTTGTGTTGTAATTTTAAACTCCGGTGGATTTGTGAGAACTATGGTTAACTTCTCCTCAGATCTCTGCAGGGTAAAGTGAGACAGCTAGATAGGCTATCTGTTCAATCTGAGTTTTCTGTTGTACGACTAAAACTACTTTTGAACGTACACACGTTCCACCAAAACAAGTTCCTTCCCGAGGCTATTTTGCAGAGGCTCCGTGCGGAGCTTAGCACCGCCCATGACGATTGTGTGATTGGTTTAAAGAAATGCCAATGAACCTTGAGCACGTTTTTCTCCCATCCCAGAATGCTAACCAGGCCCTCCTCCGGAGCGCTGTGGAGGAAGGTCTTGCAAAGCGAGACTACCAACACCAAGACATGGTGGCATGTAACCGACACTCCTGTATGCCCCTGTGTGTTATGTATGGAAGAGAAGAGCAGGAAAAAGACACAGACAGACAGATTTATGACATAATTAAAAAAGGTACTAGACTACATACATCCAATTAATGTGGAGGAATAAAAATTAAGCCAAAATCTTAATTCCATTGTAGTCCAGAATAGTCTATTCTCTCGAACAGTGTAACAAAACTCCATAAAAAAATAAATGAAGGTGCACTTTTTCATTAATAGTAAAATGTTCTTCTTGTATTTAGACAAAATACATTTGTATAAACAATAGCAAACAATGGCTGCAGTTACATGAGCCAAATGTTCTCTTTCCAAATGTAATTAATCCTACTGGGGATTTCCAATGAAGCCATGCACAGTACATGAGCACTGAATAAAATGACTGGGAAATGCTACAGGAGCAGAGGGGGACATGGGTGGAAAATATTCTTTCAATATTTTTCTTCTTATCCAAAGTGCAAATTTCCTATTCCAGAGCTTCTCCCCCCTCCAGGTTCTTCGTAAAAGGAATAGTTCGAGATTTTTGGGAACGGTCCAATTGGCGTCACTGTGAGAAAAGAAATAGTCCAGTACATAACCTCCTGTAAAACCACAACCACTGATTAAACAAATACAGTGTGTGAATTAGTGAGCTTCAGAGGTGTTGGTGGGCTGATTTTTATTTATTTTTGGATAGAGCCAGGCTAGCAGTTACCCCCGTGTAGCGGTTTCCCATGTGTTTCCAATCTTTATGCTAAGCTAAGATAACTGGTTGCTGGCTTTGGCTTCACATCTATCGTACAGACATGAGAGTGACATCTATCTCTTCATCTAACTCTCTGCAAGAAAGTCAGTTATTTTGGTGGTGCAGTTTGCTGCTCGACTGCACACATTCAAACAGGTCCAACACCTCTAAACATCCCAAACGTCTCACTCATCTCTTGAATTTATGTTGAATAAATAATGAAACATCATGACTTCATGCTGAAACTCTGCAGCACATATTATGAGAGTCAGAAGATAATATAACATCTCTGTGGGTTGTATAAAATTCTTCATCTAATGTCAGCCTTTACTCCATGCAGTGTGCATAAATTAGAAAAGGGTTCCGAAATGATGCACAACGTACCAAATCCACCCCTTCACCAGTGTACTGCTGTTTGTTTGTTTTGACTGAGGCAACAGACGTATCAGAACAAACCACTCGTGCTGTTATAAATTGGACAGGGCCAACCAGCTGTGGCACTCCCCATGATGCACAATCTCCTGGAAACCTCACCTAACCCAAGATGGTTTCCCCCGGGGAAAACACAGAGAGGAAGAGAGCCTCTATAAATGATGGTACAATAAAAGGGAAAGAGTGGTGAGACTTCCCTTGGTAATGTACGTGCCTTACAGTACATGTAGCTCAAGTGGGCGTTTAAAAGAATATGGAAAAAAAAAAGAAAATGAATATAATGATGCGGACAAATTATCATCTGTCAAATGGATTGTAATAGGATTATACTGTCCCATCCCTTTTTCAAATGCGATGAATTTCCTTCCCAAATCGGTCAGTTTATTCTGTTTTAATGTGTTTACACAATGCATATTTAATCTCATTGCACTCATGAAATGCTATATGCAAAATTAATATGAGCCCTTCTTTTCACATTTTAGTGAGTACAGATTAGGGTTGGACGATTAATCGAAAATGTATAGACATCGAAATTCTGACGCTGTTATCGACGTATTTTTCCCATGACGATAATTCCGATAATTTTTATAAAACTGAAATGTGACTTTTTTCACAAGAAATTTTCATTTCAAGCAATGTGTGCTTTCCTTTCAATGTTATACATTTTCAATATAGCCATAATAGTTCCAGCTTTGTGCGTTTCCTTCAATTATTTTAAAAATCACAAAAATAAGCACTGAATTAGAAAAATATCTCACCTTAAATATTTGAGCCTATTTACAGTACAAACCTTGCCAATGAACTAGGTCAACAAAAAAACGAATCACAAAAAAGTTAAATTTTCGCTCATTTATCGTTATCGAAGTCAAAATGTGCAATTAATCGCGCAATTTATTTTGATTTTAGGTCATATCATGCAGCCCTAGTACAGATTTATTTTAGGTAAATGGATAAAGATGTAGAGTGAAAACTAAAGTCTGAAATACAACCAGGCAGGTATATGACCTTATCGCCATATTACTCTTAGGATGAGTCAAAAATCAACAAATATTCAATTGCTGACTTGGATTTTGGAGATTCTAGATGCACAAACTGTTGCTTTACTTTGCCAGTTCCCCAAACAAGTCATTCAGACACAAACAAGTTCAAATGATTGATTTGACCTCCAAATGCAGATCATTTTGATCGACACACATTCACAGTCAGAGCCACAGACAAGCAATGACAGATGCCACACATTCCTGACAGTGACATTTGTGTTTGTTTGTGTGTGTTTGTGTGTGTGTGTGTGTGTGTTTGGTTTCAGGCCAGTTTTCATCACTATCAACAGCAGCTGCCAGTCACACCAGGGTGTCAGGCTGCTGCTGGCATTTACACATACACACTCATATACACACACACGCACACACAATGCCCAAAAATCAATACAGTTTCTCCTCCCCTTACCCCACTTCCCCTCTGCACATGCTACAACACCACAGGGAAATGCAAACGCATTGTTGCATATGCAAAATTGTCTTGATCCAGTACTGACATGAGCTTTTATGGTGCTGTGTATGATATAAATACCATGTTGAGGCTGTTACCAGACAATAATGTGGCCAGCCTGGACAAGCTAGCATACCCCAGAACGTTGTGTATCTATATAAGAATTCAGCTTTGAAAATTAGCAAAACATAACCTCTAATATAATCCCTCTCTCTTTGTGCCCTGTCCTGTTTGTGTTTATACGCTTTAGCTAGCCTACATGACATTCTGACATTAGCCTTATTTAAAATAATCATGAGGGCTAGCAACATTCATAACAGACAAATACAAACACCAAAATATCTCATTTGACCAGAATCCTGTTGAAGCATCCTCCCAGCTCCCCACTCACCGATAGGAGGTCTGTTTTCTGAACGCCAGTCCTCTTAATTTCTCTTCCAGTGTCTCCTGCTCCATGTCGGGCAGACTGCTGAACGTATCGCTGCAGCAGCCAGTTTCTTCCGAGCCGGCTCCGGACTCCGAGTCACCCCCGTCGGCTCCAAGAGAGGCCAGGCGCCCGCTAAAGCCCCCTGCAGCCAGGCTAGTTCGATCCTTCACTTGGGGGTCCATGCTGGTCGGTCCTTGCTGTCTCGCCCCGCTCTGGACCCCCCCTCTCTCCCGGCTTGTGAGGGGGCACAGGTGCCGGTGGTGGAGAGGAAGATTGAACGGTTTTGGGGGAGGGGGGGAGTAAATACGACAGCGTTAACGTTTCTGAGCGGCTTGAGCGTCGTGATTTCTGACCGTTGACCGCTTTTATATATTGCAGCCAGGCACGGCAGCACGCGCAGCCGCCTGGACAACAGACCAAACTGCACTCAGGAGCCCCAAACCAACTGGAAGCGACCTACGTCAAGCTAACAACGTAAGGCAGGAGGGGCAGCGTCTTAACCTTCAAAATAAAGCTTTTCCCAAAATCACTGATATCATTTGTGCACAAGTTTTATTTAAACATTCTCTATTCGCTATTTGATAACTACATATCTTTTCTACACAGTCAAAAATACAGGTTTACAAAAGGCTGAGTTACAACTAAAGACTTTAGATTTATTTTGTGAGAATGAGAATTTCTTT
Organism: Perca flavescens; assembly: GCF_004354835.1. Taxonomy (NCBI): domain Eukaryota; kingdom Metazoa; phylum Chordata; class Actinopteri; order Perciformes; family Percidae; genus Perca; species Perca flavescens. The sequence goes on from NC_041353.1 coordinate 6,439,875, forward strand.
TGCAAAATCTTTCAGACCAGAATTCGATTCTATAAATAAGTGATTTAATTATGTCTAAAATCAAACAAAAACAATTTTCCATAATGTCAAGCCAGTAAACTGTTCGCAATGCAATATGCTGTATAAATATAGTATATTTATTGGTAATCAGTGCTTTCTGATCACGATGGGTGCACTATAGTTATCTTAAAAAGGCTTTTATTTTTCAAATACATGACCGGAAGTTGGGTATTTGATCCTTTGTGTGACATGACAGGTTTTAAAAACTGCGAAAGCACGATCTGCTGTGAGGGCGGCGACAATTAACACGTCCAGTTTGTGCAGACTACAACTAACTGCAGCACCCATCCATCTATAAGCTTATCCGTCTGTGTCCGTCCATCCATCCATCTGGCCTATGGGATGAGCAGCATGGCATTGTGGGATATTCCCTCACCTCCTCCTTTCTGCAGCATCATCAGTCAGAAAGTAGGGCAGAGGGTGAACGTACACGCACAAACACATGCATCCTCTCAGTATCTCACTCTCACACACTAATCACACACACACACACACACACACACACAGGCTGCTTTGTGATGATAGTATTCTCACATTGCCTTTCATTAATATGAGCTCATTCTTTGCAGCAGCAGTAGGTCTTCCTGTCAAACATCAGGACACATCTGTCCCCCTGTTCCACTTCACTGCACTGAGCCATCTGTTTTATAAAGTCATCACTGACCTGAGATGAATTGTTTGACCTTCCTGTACCTTTTTCTGCGGGGGAGCATCTGTCTGTAATCTCTGCATTTATCAACCATAAGTAATTTAACAAAGCACACATTTGAAATGACAGACTTAGATGCAGTCATTCTAGTTGTCATAACTTCACTTTGGTTAAATGTATTTATCATTGTTACAACCCTTTTGGTCAATGTCATTTTGACTTAATATGTTAACATTTTGACTTTGTATCTCATATTTTTGACTAAATACTGTAAGTCAACATTTGGACTTTGTATCTCATAATTCTGACTCAATAAATCAACATTTTGATTTTGTATCGCATATTTGTGACTGAACAAGTCAACAGTTTGACTTTGTATCTCTTAATGTTGTCTTAGTAATTAAAATATTTAATTTAGCATCTCATAATTTTGACTTATAGCTCCTAATTGTGAGGCAGAAATGTGCTTCAATTGCCCTCTTCAGAAGAGGAAGGAGGGTCAAGAAAAAAAAAAACACCATTTAAGAAAAAGAAGAAAAAAAGTCTAGAAGCCATCTTTAAATTTGATGAGACCAGACTCTCATATATGGTCACAAAGGCAGAACACAATGCAACTTTTTCTATATGCCCCTAATAAAAGATTTTTTCATTTCTTAACTAACTAGGTGTTTAAATGAAAACTCCTGCAATCCTGTGAAATCAGATCACAGCTCCTTGATACTGACTCTCTGTTACAAATGTTTCATCACACAGTTTAGGAAGCCTGTTCTGTTATCGATTTTATTACAAACACGAAGCACCATAACTGGAGCGGTAATGGAATGTATTGTTGCTGCGTTACTATGAGACTGGACTGTTATGAAGTTGTGGGACTGTGTATTGTCTGTATCTGTCTTGGTACTGTCAGAGCAATTCGCACAACTAATTATGAGGCGCAGCTGCTGATCTATTTCAGGAACCTTGTCATGATGGAGGAGATATAAACTCCTCTGTAGGCCATTGTGTTAACCCTGAGACGCCTGTCTGTCCTAATGGAGTTTGGCCTTAACTTAATTTAAAGTTGCACAGAAACTGCTTTGAAGCTAACAACAACTATTTATCATCCGCTGAAGTAGACATTATATTTTAAGCAGTTGCTGCACTTATTTTGCACGTTTGTACTTAATGTAAAAAAGTAACTGTTTGCATTTAATATAACTATAAAGAAGCCAGCTCTTATGAAAACAATAAAAAAAGAGTCTGCAGCCATGCTAGTAGCTTTACAAGGCTGTACTTAAAACATGTCAGTGCTTCGAGCTAAATGCTAACATGCTCACAATGACAACGCTAACATGTTGATATTTTGGAGGTATGATGTTTACCATGTTCCCCGTCTTGGTTTAGCATGCTAGCATGCTAACATTGGCTAATTAGCACTGAATACAAAGTACAGCTGAGGCTGAATATCATTAGTTTTGCAGGTATTTGGTCATAAACCAAAACACTGGACAAGTTAGAAAGTTGACCTGATGATGACGCTAGAGATAAAGTTCACCAAAGTTATTATAATATATATACACAATATTTCACTGTAAGGCAAAACGTGACATCATGCACCGTTGTTATACCAATATGTTTGTGATATAATACTCATACCATGGCAAGTCTAATGGCATTATTATTTGTCCAATATGTAGGCCTAATATCAAAGTATCATGGTACTGTTTCCAGTATCCCCAGCTCAAAAAATACTATAACAGCTTTTTTCTTGGCTTTCTGTCTTTTCTAATCAGGGGCATCGGACTGGGGGGAAAGGGGAGACTGAGTACCCAGGGCCTTCATGTGAGGAGGGCCCAAAAAGATGCTATGAATGAATAGCTGTGGATGCGGGGAGGGGCCCATAGAAAATGCCTTTCTACAGGGCCCAGAATTTTGTGCTACGCCCCTGTCTCTAATATTAACAATTGACCATAAACACACCACACACAATCACAGAAAATACGCTTTTACTAAGGAAAATACTATATTCATTTGAAAGCAAAAAGACAGGAGTGGCTTTACAAAGAAGCAACATGGAAATTAAATCTGAATTGGGAGAAGAAAATCTCTCCACTGGCTGCTAGTTTAAACTAGAAGAGAATTTTCCATAAAAATGTCAGAATAAAAACAATATCTTTTATTTTCCATGATCTCTACTGTTTATAGACTCAGCAGTGAGTTTGCTGTGGCTTGGAGCAAAGACTATCATCAATGCGTCCTTACATACAGATTTAACAATAAATCTTTGACAATCTAGCCACTGATTTATCTACAAAGCTTAAAATATGAGACCAGGATATACAAATATTGTTTTATAGTCTCTAAACAGCACTGGGATCTATTTCTGTTGACTCATCCTCACAGTGTAAGTCACAATTTCTTATGACTCTGGGCTTAATTTACTTAATACTATTTCATTTTTAACAAATTTGTATTTACAACATGGATGGACAGACCTGGAACACAAGAGGTCTGTAACATACATGAAATAACATGTTTCAATAAAGCTCAGAAATGTAAGAATCCATCCGTTATACACTTGAAGTAGACAAGTAAGACTTTTAAAGCCATGACCTGTAATTAACAAAGTAAACCCAACAGAAAGTCAGGACAAACTTTGAAGCTACATTTATAATTTATCAACAACATTGCATCCAAAATAAACTCTGAATGAATTATGGATTGGTTTATAAACTACAGATCCCAGACATATTTAGACTTGCTTATTTATTAACAACTTATATTTACAAAAATAGATACTTTTTTTCATGTCGGGGAAAAGCTATTTGGCAAATGCTGAAAAATAGCAAATAAAGACTCTTGGAGCTGACAGTAAAAGTGATTAAGGCAAAAGCATCGCAGGATTAAAGGTCAAATACAGTTAGTGCAGAAAGTTCATTCTGTTGTTACATCACACTTTTTTTAAGACAAAGGTTGACATTTGGGGACATACGCCTTTTCACTTTTTTGCACAGAGTTAGATGAGAAGAATGATACCACTCATGCCTGTACAATAAATATGAAGCTACTGACAGCAGGCGCATAGCTTCGCTTAGCTTAGCATGGAAACAGCTAGCGTAGCTCTGTCTAAGGTAACAAGGTAACAAAACCTGTCTACCAGCACCTCTGAAGCTCACAAATGAATACCTCAAATCTCATTTGGAAATTTATGAATTTTAGAGGTGCTGGTATGTGTTTTTTTTATTTATTTTTTTAATCTTTGGACATATAAGAGCTGTTTCCCTATGTTTCCAGTCTTTATGCTAAGCTAAGCCAACTGGTTGGTGGCTGTAGCTTCATTTTTTACCATACAAATTTGAGAGTGGTATCGATCTTCTCATCTAACTCTCCACAAGAAGGCAAATAAAGGATATGTCCTAAAATGTCCGACTACTCTTAAAGGAGGTGTAGTTCTCAACTGCACACAAAAGCTATAAGAGCAACCTGACAAAAAAATAGTCCCCTCAAGAGGCTTCTGACTCTTGACTCGCACTCATCACACAGACCAAACAAAGTCAAAATGTCTGAAGCATAGCTAACAGGGTCCCCAAGGTGCTCTATTTTGCTTTTTATTTAACTGGATTTTAAAACCGCAGTCGGTATTAATTGTGAGAAAATAGCAGATTTGAGCTGCAGATTCATCAGCACACTATAAACATCCCAAATATGGTGTTTTTACATCAACAAATAAAGATTTTGAAACATTTTTTCAAATGAGTGCAGGAACCCCCACGTTAAGCCCTCGATGTTTGAAATGTCAAGTCAGCTGAAGAAAATATATAACAATATAACAATAACAATATATAAAAGAGTACAATAAAATAGCAAAAGAAAAAAAACAAAAAACAATACGAACACAAACAAGTATCAAAATGGGATGTATGCCTCACTGGAATGGAATAAAAACATTAGAAGAACTACAAAAAGCAATAACTTTAACAAAACAAACAAGGTTTCTATAAATACAAAAGGTTCTCTTTCAGTGTCCTGTAAAAAGCCTCACGTGTCATATTTTAATAAACTTTCCACTGGAATAAATGCCACGCTGCATCATTAAATACATCTATTTGAATTTATCTCAACGTGATTCAAGCCAGGTCAATTAAGACAACAGATACAACTGATAAGTTGACTCATGTAAGAATAATTCAGTGCAATGTTACTTAAGAAACTAAGGCAACCAGTGCCTCTTTGAATTATTATTATTATTATTATTATTATTATTATTATTATTATTATTATTATTACTATTATTACAGTGTATCTGATTAAGCAGAGATGGAACAATCGGCAGTGGGAACTACTGTATGAGGTTTGCTCCAGGACACTGAACCATGCTCTACAGGGGGGGGGAGGTCAAAGGTCATCATGGGGTGTAAGGGAGGTGGGGTCCCGGGATGGAGGGGCGTTTAGGGTGGGTGTTGACTTGAACCTCAGGAGGTCTCGTTGACCGTTCGCTCCAGCTCTATCACTTTACTGCTGCTCTCCTTCGTCCTCTGCTCCAGAGACCTGAGAGACAACGATCAGAGGTGTGTTAGGACAACATGAAACAATATGTCACTTCCCACACTAAGATGACACAGAGCTAGATTTAAATCAGCAAAGTATCTCTTTGTGTAGTGAGACCAGGGAAACAAATGTCATCCAGATTTTCATTATATCAAGGGCTTATTTAAACTACTTGTCAGAGTTTTATGGTTCGGAGTAATTTCACCCTAGGGTCCTTTGCACCACAACCTCGAGCCAAACAACCCCCCAGAAGCTTTTTTCACCTGGGTCGAACATTGAGAGCGTTATCAGCTGAATAGCTTAGTGCAGGCGCTAATGGATCCAAGAGTGTATCTTGTACATTACCCCACTGATAATGCCCGAAATGATACCAAACTTCTACAAGTAGTACAAATAGGTTATTTACTCATAAAACGATGGATTGGACAGTTTTTAAGTACACCAGGAGTTTATTTAAATAACCCTTGCCTGTTGGCTTCTGCTCTCTGCTGCTACTGCTACCGGCAGTAAGATGAGTGCTTAGGGACGTCTACAAATTACTACACCGAAAAGAGATACAACAAAAATATTTATTACTTTAATCATTAAATAAGGTAGTGTCTCCAAACTTACCTCAATTATAACTTGTCTCCTGCTAGTTGTACTACAGCACTTTTAAAAAATAAGTTAAATTAATAAATATGTTTGTTGTAACTCTTTTCGGTGTTGTAATTTGTAGACGTCCCTAAGCACTCGTCTTACTGCTGGTAGCAGTAGCAGCAGAGAGCAGAAGCCAGCAGGCAAGTGTTATTTAAATAAACTCCTGGTGTACTTACAAACTTTCCAATCCATTGTTTTATGAGTACATAACCTATTTGTACTACTTAGATTGTACGGTAGAAGTTTGGTATCATTTTGGGTATTATTAGTGGGGTAACTTATGAGATACACACTTGGATCCATTAGCGCCTGCACTAAGCTAACCAGCTGATAACGCTTACTCAACCAATGTTCGACCCAGGTGAAAAAAGCTTCTGGGGGGTTGTTTGGCTCGAGATCATGGTGCAAAGGACCCTAAGGTGAAATTACTCCGAACCATCACTTTAAGTTACATTCAGGGCTAAATACATATGTAAGTGCATCAATTCATTTTTTATTCTGAAATTTTTTTTCTGTAATTTTCAAGATTTTCATTGGTGGAAGAAAAAAAACTGTGTCTCATAATCGTTGGAAAAAGTCTGATTTGGCTCCTGTTCATCTGCAGTCTGACTGTTGAGTGTCTGTAGGTGGCGCTGTTTTCTTCGTGTGTTCAGCTATTGCTGCTATCACTGCTCATGCTAACTACCCACTTCTTATTCTGTTATATATTCTAAATAACTATAAAGCTTGTGTGTGTGTTTACCTTTGCAGGTCCAGCAGCAGGTTTTTCGATGTCTGCGTCTCATTGCTTTTATTTCTGAAGGGTGGGTGTGTTTCCACCATGTTGGGCTCCACCTCTGCCACTTTCTGTTGCTCTGAGCGACGCCACACTGCCATGACGACAGCCGACGTGTCCTCCCATTGGGCGGGATATTCCCCGCCTAGACCGAGGAGGTGTGGCTGCTCGTCTTCGAACGTTGATAACAGATTCCTCGACTTCACTAAAGAAAGAAAAAAATACATTTTAATTAACTTTATTTTAAAATATCACGGTTTGAGGAAAAATTTCGCTGTGTATGTTAAACAGGATAATAACGTTTTTCAACCTTTTCAGAGTGAACACACACCAGTGGCACCAGTCATGCATGGGAGCAACACACACAAATACACACTATCCTGTACACACACTATTTATGATATATTCTGCTTTTTGAAAAACTGCTTGTGTGTTTGTTTGTGTTGGCAGGATTGGACAGGAAACTGGATTTGATTGTTAAGAAAATGATATCTGGTCTCTATTAAAAATGTGTGTGTGTGTGTGTGTGTTTGTGTGTGAGGTAGTAAAGAGGATGTAGTGAAAGGTCATCCCTTCTAATCAGTAGCTCTGTAGCTCTCATAGCAGTGTTGTAGGTGGAATCTGATTATTGGCGAGGTTATAATGGGCCTGCACAGTTTTATAGTGGAGAACTAATGATGTAATGATTCATTACAATGGAAACAGCAGGAAAGGTCAGTTTAGCTGAAAACTGTCTAAAAGTCTACTTTCAATAACTATTTGATAGCCAGTCTCAGGGTGCATATCTTACTGTAGCTGCACACATAAATTAATATATTGATGTTTTTGTGGAAACAATAGCATTTCTATATCCTTCAAAATATGTGTATAAAATGTTTGTATAATTGTGATCACTTGTTAATGTTGAGGTTTCTTCAACTTAAAAAGGTCCCTTATTATGTTCATTTCCAGCATCATACTTGTATTTTGGGTTTCTACTAGAACAGGTTTACATGCTTTAATGTACTAAAAACAAATTATTGTCTGAATATACTATACCTGTATTCACCCTCTGTCTGAACACTGTGTTTAGCGCCTGTCCCTTTAAGCCCCCCTCCCGAAAAATCCCAGTCTTCTCCGATTGGTCAGTTTTCCGGGTCTTCCGGAAATGTGCTTTCAGAGTCTCGACACTGTCATTGCAGCCGGGGAATGACTGTAACGCCACTGTAGTGGCACTTTCTACCTATATATAGTATAGTTGTGTCATCACAGTCTTGACAGCTCATTTAAAAGGCAGTTTCTGAATACAGGCTGTGTGCATTTCTCTGTGGATTGAGCGTTCTGGTATTGTCACTGTATTTATATAGCACCTTGACCTGCTTCATAAACCCCAAAAGACATGGAAATCTCACTTTTTACAATATGGAACCTATAAGATGACATTTCACCTTTAATTTGTCTCTTCCTGCAATAAAGAAGAGGCTGTTCAGACACCATCAGGAGTGAATCGTAATGAATAGGATTATTTTTGACAACTTGGAGGCCGCCCAACAAGCTTTAAACACAAACGGTCAGTAACATCACCTTAGAAAGTTTATAGAGTGTATAGTTTAATTACCTGTGGTTGTGTAGGACTCTTTGACAGCCAGCTGTTGAGAAGCGAGGCCAGTTTCAGTGATGCTGGAGCACGGAGTCAAACTGCTGGGGTAGAAACTCCCCAAAAACAGAGCAAAACACAACACGACCACCTACAGAAGGACAGAGGGAGAGAGAGAGAAATTAATTATAAATGCTAAGCTGCTAATGAATGATGGAAGCAGATGTTTCAAATTTAATATTTTAATCAATGTTTCACCACCACAATCTCCTGTTAGCACACACACACACACACACACACACACACACACACACACACACACACACACACACACACACACACACACACACACACACACACACACACACACAGTGTACAAGTACCATTAGGCATGATGATGTCTGGGTGCCTGCCATCCTGCAGGACTTGGGGACTTTGCCGGCCACCACCGCCTGCAGAGACTGCAGCTGCTGTAGCAGAGACCTGGGGAGGAAGCACACTCAGGTTAGACACACACACATACACATACATGTAATATACACATTAGAGACACACACAAAACACAACAGTCCACAACAACTTGAAATGTGGAGTACTAGTTGGTGCTTCTGTGCAAGAATTGACATATTTTGATGTAAATATTTTTCGCAGTTTTGTAAAAGCACATGTATTTTTTTTATTTGTACAACTTTTCCTTTAGTAAAAGATCTACATTTTCCATTGCTATACACCACCATCTTTTATATACTGTACATATAATTAATATGCAGTGGTGTAAGGTAAGTTCATTTAGGTACTTTTACTTTGAGTGTTTCCATTTTCTACGACGTTATACTGATATTCCACTACAATTCAAAGGGAAATATTGTAGCTTTTACTTTTATTATTTTTTATTTATTATTTGATAACTTTAGTTACTTTGCAGATTCAGATTAATAATACAAAATATATCATCATATATTAATATATATGATTCCAAAATGGACCATTCTGCATTATGAGGACTAGTTCTGGTACTTTAAATATATTTTCATGCTAATGTTTTTTGTTCTTTTACTTACAGTAACTAACATTCTGAATGATTTTACTTGTAGCAGAGTATTACTTCACTGTAAGTAAAATATCATCTTTCACCCCTGTTTATATGTAAATAAAATAACGCGTATAAACAGGAACAAAACTGTTCAGAGTTAATGTCTTTTATTCAGCATTAGTCACAGGATTTGTTCTGTTGTTTGCTTCGTTAAAAGGGCAGCTTAACAAGACACTGTCCAGTTGCACCAGCATCCACAAACACACACACACACACACACACACACACACACACACACACACACACACACACACACAAACACCCGGTTCATTTAACTTTCAGACAGAAAGCCCACTTTAACCACTGAGTGGAAAACAAGACCCAAAACAGCTGTGTTCCAGTCAGATGTATACACTGCACTCACTGAGTGCACCACACAGACACAGACACACACAGACACACACGCACACACAGACACACACACACACGCACACACACACACACACACACACACACACACACACACACACACACACACACACACACAAAATTGCTTTTGAACAGATCTACAGGGAGCTTTTGATTCAATAATAAAATTCTATGTTTCCTGACACATCCTCCCTCCCTGATCCTCTCAGCTACACCGTGTGTGATAAAAACAAATCCTTTAAAAAGGATTGTAAAAAGTAAAAATTGTATATTGAATTTTGAAAGCGAAATCCCTGAGGATGTGACAGGGTTGGATTCAGAGTGACATTTTCATTTTCAGAACTGAATCCTCCCTTGTTTAACTTCCTGGTGTTTTGACTGTCACCACCACTGTCGAATCATTGTGACGGAGACCTTTCCTGCAGCTCGCATATCTGTGTCACCACTGACAGAATCTATGAAGAGTTCTTGTCTTTTTCTAAAAACTAAAAGTGGTTAGGTGAATCAGTCAGCAAAAGAGAGGTCACAAGCAACAACAACAAAAAATATTTACATTCATCTCAGAGTACAGAGACGTTGTGGCAGTGGTGGAAAAAGAAAAAAGTCCTGCATTTGAAATTCTACTTGAGTAAAAGCATTACCAGCAAAAATTAAAGGTGCTCTAAGCAATGTCACACGTTTTTTAGGCTACAACATTTTTTGTCACATACAGCAAACATCTCCTCACTATCTGCTAGCTGCCTGTCCTCTGAACACACTGTAAAAAAAATGCGGTCTCTGTAGACAGCCCAGGCTCCACAAATGGCAACAAAAACAAACTGGCCAACCTGCACCACCAAACATAACAAACAGCGTTCCAGCCGATACCAGACAAGGAGTTGGGGGCGGGGGTTGGGAGGTTAGTGCGTGGAAGGGAGGGGGAGGGGAGGGGACGGGATGAGGAGGAGGAGGAGGAGGAGGAGGAGGAGGAGGAGGAGGAGGAGGAGGAGGAGGAGGAGGGAGGGGCGAGCTAGCCTCGTTTTGTTTGAAAATACTTCGAACGTCAACAAGAAGTGCCGTCACCCAAAATCGCTTAGAGCACCTTTAAAAATGGCTCTTTTCAGAGTGTTTTGTCATTATGCAGCCTTCAAGTTCCCAAAAGATTACTTCTTTTTTTTTTTTTTTTTTTTTATCTTATGTGCACAAGATTATTAATTTGTACACACAGGTTTGTGTGCAACAAGATAATTAAATAGTAAAAACTTCAGCAGCTCTATGGTTATTTTAAATGTGGGGCAATATACAACGTTATCATTGTTAAGTACAATAAGTACATGATGATAAAGTACAACTCCAACCTGAGTCGGTCTTATCAGCAACGGAACTTAAAACAGCTGTGAGGTTATGTGGGACCTTTAATCGCTGCATCATAATTAATAAGTTGATCAGAGGTTTTGTATGTAAAGTCAAAAGTAACTGCACCAGTTCAATAAATGAAGTGAAAAACATTTCCATCTGAAATGTAGTGAAATATAAGTATAAATTGGATTCACTTAAGTAAAGTACAAGTACCTCAAAATTGTACTTAAACAGTACTTGAGTAAATGTACTTTCCACCAGTAGTGTTGTAGTGTTACCTGAAGCTGTTTGCATGCAAGAAAACAAGATAAATAAATGATTATTAATAACAATTATTATTACTACATGTATTTTATTGTTGATATGATAAAGATATGTAGGAATATATATATGATCTCTAGCTATTAAACAATCTTTTTGTTAGCTGAACCTGAACATGTGTTTTAGACCTAGAGTCTAAAACACATGTTCCAGGACCTTTATACGAAGTCAATCACATGTGCAGTGAGTGTATTAATATGTACAGTATGTGTGTATAATCTGTGTACATCCACTGTGTCGTTCTTACTTGTTGGTACACTCCAGAGTTTCCACTTTCCTGCGCAGCTCGTTGTTTTCGTTGGAGCAGGTCTCCACCCTGTGGTCAGACAGGAGTACTGCAGGATTAGTGACTGGACATTTTCTATGTATCCATCTACAGTAGCATGACTAGAAGCATATATTTCCGATTTTTTTTAAATATCTAATTTGTTTCTCATTACATTTCTAGTTGCCATTTTTGTAGCCAACAAAATTCCTCTTGATTTTATTCTGCGCACACGCACAAAGCCTCATTTCAACCTCACAATAATATATTTCAATCAATCAACATTTTTTTATATAGCCCTTTACAGCAACTAGGAGGTATCCAAAGAGTAAAACAACATAACATCCAATAAAAAGAATGAAACATAGAAAACAGTAAAATCAGAAAAGGTTACATAGAAACAAGAGGAGGATTTGTCACACCACTACTACATACTAAAAGCCATTCTAAATAAATAAGTTTGGATCTAAAAAGAGCTACATCTGTAAATATGTAATATCATTAAGTTCAAAAAAACATTAAAGAAATCAATACTTGACCAATACAGAAAAGAATAGACCGAAACATAGAAATGGAATTATAATGTAAAGGTATTGTTGTATATTGTTGTAAGTTATTGTAAGACCTGAAAGACTGTATGCTGTATTAGCATATCTATTTGTTTTGTAATATAATGATATTGTGAAGTAGGGGCAGGACCTAATAAGCTATTTGCTTCTGCCTGCTCCTTCTCAAACTTCTACTTTTTTATTATTATTTTGTTTTGTATTTGAATTTTGGGGGTTTAATTTTTAAAATACATATATTTGGTTCAAGGTTTGCTCATAATATATGAAATACTGTAAATAGTTGAAAATACAGAATACAGAACTATTTCATGTGTTCATTGAAAGAAAATCAGTAATGGAGTTGCAGTAAATCTATTAAAAGCCAATGTGTTTTTTTGCAGAGCGATAGTTATTTGAATGTCCCAGTCTCTGTGCTGTGATTATAGAATCAAGGAGAAGAAGAAGAGGAGGAGGACTTACTTCTTCTCCAGAGCATCCATGTACTCTTTCTTCTTCCTGCGACTCTCCTGAGCCGAAATCTAAAACAAAGAAAAATACATTTAGAGAAGAAGAAGCATCTGTGTTTACTTTAATGTCGTGTTACAGAGTTCAACCAGTATTGAGGTTTTATTCAGCTTTATTTTTTAAAACAGGACTTCCTAAAATCTGTTCATGTCAGGGTTGATAAAAACAGGTGTACACAGAAGAGGAACGTTTGTGAATACTAGATTCTTCCGTCACTACTTTCGGTAAAAAAGTCATGCTTCAATCTTTCATCGGCATATTTCTTTAATCTACGCTTTAACTCTACACACTTTCTTAAGGATGGATGCTTGAATGACAACATCTCTCCCAATGATTTGCTTTTTTTCATCCCTTCTGTTCTTATCAGAGCAGAAACTCCATTGACTCAAAATGTATCACCACATTTGATTCACATTAAGTGACTGTAATTGACAACTAGTTTGAGTTGTTTATTAATAATAATATGGCTATCGATATACTGGCCTGATACTGTATATCAGTCTGTACCTTATTTTTGATCTTCCTGCGGATCTTTTTCAGCGCCTTCTCCTCAGATTTGGTGAGCGGCAGTTTGGTGGGGACCGGGTAACCCTCAGCCACCAGCGTACGGCGCTCCTCCTCCGTCAGCATCAACGGGCCCGACCCCTGCAGCTTCTACACACACAAAAAGAGAAATTCAATCATTATGACCCAGAAAATTTTGAAGCCAGTTCTCAACGATGCAAGAAGATGGTTTACTGAAATACAGTTTATTATTAGCCGGTGAATAACTCTAAATAAGTCTCATGTTGGAACATAATATTAATAACACTTCTTTTTGGCTGTTTATATGCAATTAGTCTCGCATTGCCAGACCTTCCTCCACAGCGCTGTGGAGGAGGGTCTGCCTAGTCCACACGGCATTCCGGGATGGGAGAAGAAACGTGCTCTGGTTTATTGGCATTTCTTTAAACCGATCACAATCGTCTTGGGTGGAGCCAAGCGTCGGACGGAGCAACGGCGCCGCTGCAAAATAGCCTCGGGAAGGAACTTGTTTTGTATGTAGTCTGGTACCTTTTTAATTATGTCATAAATCTGTCTGTGTCTTTTTCCTGCACTTCTCTTCCATACCTAACACACAGGAGTGTCGGTTACATGCCACCATATCTTGGTGTTGGTAGTCTCGCTTTGCCAGACCTTCCTCCACAGCGCTGCGGAGGAGGGCCTGGTTAGCATTCTAGGATGGGAGAAAAACGTGCTCAAGGTTCATTGGCATTTCTTTAAACCAATCATCAGCCTCGGGAAGGAACTTGTTTTGATGGAACGTGTGTACGTTCAAAAATTGTTTTAGTTGTGCAGCAGAAAACTCTGATTGGACAGATAGTCTAGCTAGCTGTCTGGATTTACCCTGCAGAGATCTGAGGAGCAGTTAACCATAGTCCTCAGAAATCCACCGGAGGTTAGAACGCCAACACAAAGAAAGAGGAAGGGGACGGACATCAGGCGGAATTTCCGGCGGCACCTGAACCATCCTGGAAGTGAAACGTCGTTGATATATAGACTACTATGTAATCAAATGTGAGACGTTTTGACTGAAAAGAAGCAAACTAACATGCAAATGACATCAGATGTTACTTACATGAGCAGCGGTGAGCAGAGGGGAGTTGGACAGCGAGGAAGCCGCGCGAGGCGACACCTTCAGACCGGCCTGGGATGGAGGAGGGCTGGTGGGGGAGGTGGGGCAGGACAGGCCGGGCGGGGCGTGGACAGGGCTCTGACTGCCCTCAGAGTCGCTGCTGAGGGAACTGGGAGGAGTGGGGGGCATCTGCAGCGACTCCAGACCTGAAAGACGATTGTCATGAGGGACCTTTTTAAGTCTAAAACGTATTCAGATGTATTTCAGGGTGAAATATGAAGTGATTGTTGAGTGAGATTTTCTCAGAAGACATCAAAGTGCATTTTTTGATGACAGTCTTGATTAAAAAAAACTTTATGCAACTGGACACATACGCCTTTGCCCTTCAAAGTATTATTGCTGATAGTAGCATTAAAATAAACTAATGTAGTATCAACTTTTTTGAGGTAACAGCAAACGGCCAGCAGGGGTCCTTGTAGCATTAGATAAGTGACATGCAACAGCAAGAGGAAGAGGAAGAGAGGGAGGAAGCATTTAAATTCAGACCTTTGGGTGAAAGATTGAGAAACTGGTCCACTTCATGAGGCTCCAGTTTAATCTGGGGGATGATGTTCTCCTCTTTGATCTGTAGAAAGAAGACAGGGTTACAAACAGTGACAAAAAAAAAATCACCAAAAATATCCGTTTTCATCCTGATCATCACCCTGAGCGCTCACCTTGAGGCCTTTGCTTTGGTTGTGGCTGCTGACGGTGGTCTGAGGTGGGCTGGCGGCAGCGTCAGGGGCAACAGCGGGGCCCTCAGGAGCCTGGGGCCCTGCGCTGGAGGCTAGAGAGAGAGAGAGGTTGGGGAGGAGGGAAGGAGTCTCACACAGGATGCTGTCAATGGCGTCCTCCTGCTCCATGGGCCAATCAGCTGAGTCCCCATCAGACTCTGCCGCACAAGAAGCAACATGGACTCTGTTAGTGTTTCTGTGATTTTTAAATGGACTCCTTTTTGTACATTTTTATGCCTCGACCAACATCTGAAATACATCTCTCCATTTTAAAGGACTCGGATTTTCTATAGCCTATGTGTTTTTTATTTTTTTTATCTATTTCCACTTTATACTCTTAACTGAGAAGAAATCCTGCACACTGTCATTCACTTACATTTTATTAAAGTGCTCATATTATGCTTTTTGGCTTTTCCCCTTTCCTTTATTGTGTTAAATATCTTTTTGTGCACGTTATAGGTTTACAAAGTGAAAAAGTCCAAAGTCTACTCCAAAGGGACTTACCATCTCCAACAGTTCCTTCTCTGTTTACAGAATGTTTGGTCCTATACACCTGCTATTTAGACTTAAAGGTGTGCATATATATTATATATACACATATTTAAAAAGAAAGAATAATTAAATAATAAACGCACAGGTAAAAATGCATGTATTGTACAAAGCATAAGAGAAGTTTGTAAGGGAAATGTCTCTTTTAGAAAAGAAGTGACAAGCCAAAAAGTTTGAAACCACTGGTTTTAATCTTTAACAATATTTGGTATTTTATCAGGTTATATTCACCATATTTTGTAAAGTAAAAAGAAGCTATATCTCTTTGATACATGTAGAGGAGTGAACAAGTCTAAGTGTATGAAGTGAAATCAAATGGAAACACTCAAGTAAAGTACAGGTACCTAAACAAAAAAGTTTTATTTATATATATATATATATATATATATATATATATATATATATATATATATATATATATATATATATATATATATTATTTATTTATTTATTTATTAACTTGTATTATTAAGATACTACAATGATCTGTGTCTCACCGGCGTCGCTGCCTTGCTCTCCGGTCAGGTGCGACAGCGGCGACTGTGGGCGGCTGTCCCCGCAGAGCGAGTAGCTGTGCTCGGCCGTGATGTGCGGGGGGAGAGGGGAAGACGGGGACAGGTCGCTCCCGTCCTCCCCCTCCATGGCCTCCACTCCGCCTCTCACCCCGGACAGGAAGGGGTCGCTGAGCAGCTGGCCCAGCAAAGCATCCTGGGACAGATCGTCGAGGAGCTCGGAGAAGTGCTGCACAAAGGAGGAAGAAAACACTATAAATATCTTATTTAATGCGAGCATAAAATATCAATTTGAAGCCAGCGGAGTCGAGGAGACAGACAGGTAATTATACAAAGCCAGTCGGTTAGAGTCTGTGACAGCCGGCCCTGTAATTATAGACTGCTAGATCTTTTTATTGCCACCTTTCCTTGAAGTTTTCCTCTGCTCTACCTCAGGGAACACGGAAGCAGCCAATAATAAACTTGTCTTTCACTGTTTTCAATCACTGGTTCTCTTTCTCTGTGTGTGTGTGTGTGTGTGTGTGTGTGTGTGTGTGTGTGTGTGTGTGTGTGTGTGTGTGTGTGTGTGTGTGTGTGTGTGTGTGTGTGTGTGAATCTCAGTGTAGTGAAAAAGTTAACAGACAAGCCCTCCTCCTTAATCTCCACTTTCATCCCCCCTTCATCCTCCTCCACTACATTCCCGCTGCTGCATTCTTCTTTCCTGCTCCTTATCTTTTTGTTCCATCGCTCAACGAGCTGAGCGTTCAGATGTCATGACCTCGGTGTTCAGGTGTTGTGACGAACATAAACAAAAGGCCCTGCAGGTGATGTGTCGATAACATATGGACATACAGTTCCTGTGTGAACATTAGCGAGCTTGAAACTGGTAGAGAGATCCCTCTAATTACTGTTGAGCAGCCTGCAAATCATCACTAGCTTATATTTCACTTATATTTTCTTGATTTTCGTCAACAAAATGCTGGTAAAAAGTGACAAATGTTCGTCACAATTTCTTGACAAATGTCTTGTTCTGTCCGACTAACAGTCCTCTGTTCTAAGAAAAGTTCACTTTTATTAGAAATAAACTCTCACCACATTGGCATATTTTTTGGCCGTTAAATAACACAATATTTAAATAAGTCTAATACGAGTAAGAGTTAACAGCACAATCTGATGATGTAAATGTCTGACATTCACATAAAAACTACAGAATTAAAGTCTTGACCTCACTCGAACTCATCGCCCCCCAACGTTAAAAGATGTTCTGATGTAACTTCAGCTGCTCAAATTCTGTTGCCAGGCAGAATACGCTGAGTGTGTCCAATGAAATAAAAGCCATATGGAAGAAGTCTGGGCTCAGCCAATGAGGAGGGGATAAACAATTTAAATCAAATGCGCATGAAACAGTGACGTTGAAGAAATGGAAAAAAAGGACACAGAAGAAAGAAACGATGCAAAGGAAAGGAAATAAAAGGAAAGCAATAAAAGGACATGATAAAGAAAGGAAGGAAATAAACTAGGTAAGGAAATTAAATTTGAAAAAAAAATGAAAAGAGAAAAAATAAGGAAAGGAGAAGAGAGGAAAGGATAAGAAGGAAAGGAAAAGGAAGGAAAGGAAAGGAAAGAAAAGGAAATCTAGTTCACACAAAGTTAAGAGAGTTAGGTAACATCAGACAAAAGAGGAATGACAAAAGATGTAGGGACGTAGGCAAAGACGGAGTGAAATCAAGAAGGAGGAAACAGGAGAAGAGTGGACGGCCGAATGGCAAACATGTGGATTCAATTACAGGCCGAGAGGCTTCAAGCACTTTCTATCACACACACACACACACACACACACACACACACACAAAACATTCAGTGAAATGACCTCGTAACTCCATGAACACAGCAGCACACTCCTGCCACCTCATGCTGCCCTATAAGGCCGGTTTCAGGCCTGTGTGTGTGTGTGTGTGTGTGTGTGTGTGTGATACTGCAGACCATGAATCTACTCAAGGAGGGGAAGATCAACATTTTACACATTTATCCAGCGAAATTACACCATTTCCATTTTTTGGCCAATATGAATATGCACGTGCCAAAACCCATCACATCATCGGCAAACATTACAGTAGTTTACACTCCCCGTCCCCGATGTCTCCTGGTGACCACATCACTACAGTTACCAAGAGCCATCGTATACGTCAAACTGTGCTGCTGATATTATTAAACCTTTTCAGACGCTGACAGTTGTGGGTTTTGCCGCAATGATAGTAATTATAATGCAATTAACTCCGCTAAAAGTGAGCATTATTTTAAAGTTTGGAGATAGATGTTTTCAAAATGTCTTCTTACAGCTGAAAATAAGTTTAGTGTTGTACAATAAACAGAAGTATGGCCCTGAATATGTTATAACTCGCTCATCTAGAAGCTAAAAGATGTTTAGTATTTACTATGAAGGTACAATTCTGTTTCTTTTTATTCAGATTAAGTTTCAGAGAAGAAAAACATCATAATGGTAAAAGAGAAAGAGGGTGTAGTTGTAGGGAGGGGTAATTACATACAGAACCCATCTTAAAAAAAAAAATGAAACCATATTTTGTGGGTTTACATGACCTTTGACATCACCATGTAATTGCAGCAGAGGCTCATTGAGGCAATTAAGTTATTTAAAAACCGTTGGTGCGTGGCCGGGTTGGTTCAGTGGGTAGAGCGGGCGCACATGTGCTGAGAGGCTTATGCCTCGACGCAGAGGTCCAGGGTTCGGGTCCGACATGTGACGATTTCCTGCATGTCTTCCCCCTCTCCTTTCTTACCTAGCTGTCCTATCCATTAAAGGCGGAAAAAGCCCAAAAATAATCTTAAAAAAAACAAAAAAAAAACATTGGAGCCCAACTTTCACAATTTGCGTATAAAAATGTCATACTTTTCTGAGTCCATCGCAAATAAATATCCATAAATCTGCTTGGAAATCCTAGACAAAAGACACTGCAGAACTTGCCTGAGAAACAGCTTTTTTTTTTTTTTTTTTTTTTTTTTTAAATCAGGGTGATAGTTGTCTGTACATCCACATGCACACTGCAAACAGCAGCCGCAAATAGCTAATTCGGCATACTTTTAATTATGCTAATTTGCCAAAATGAAAATAAAAATACAGACAAAAACGGGGGCTCAAGTTGTAGCGTCAAGACTTTTACACAGAAAGGAATAAAGCCTGATGTTGTTTAAGAAAATGGGAATGGGAGAGGTCCAACTTTGTAGAACCACACCAACAGACGCATATAGTGAGGATCTGTATATGCTCCCTGTCATTTCTGCTGTGGGAGTGTGTGGTTGTGGTTGAAAGAAGAAAATGTGATGGAGACCGGGCTGCAAGATCGGTCACTGGTCGGGCGTAACTCATCTCTCACACACACACACACACACACACACACACACACACACACACACACACACACACACACACACACACACACACACACACACACACACACACACACACACACACACACACACACACACACACACACACACACACACACACACACACACACACACACACACACACACACACACACACACACACACACACACACACACACACAGAAACCTCTTTGTCTTTGCATCCCAACAGAGAGGTGTTATTTGGGGTTGAATGTAACTCGACACTCTCCAGCTGGGAAACAGAACCTGAAGCCTCAATGGGAAAACTGGGAGTTTAACCTGGAACTAGGGCAAGTATCAGTAACTACTCTAAAGGAGCCGTGACAATAACAAAGAGGCTATTCTCATATGTTTCTTCACGTTGAAAACATCGCTGAAATTGCAGATTGTAATCTTTTAATGAAGCCACGATGAAGTCTGCAGACGGAGGAGGAAATGCAGAGTGATTATCGCTCGATCATCATCGGTGCTGCACACAGAAATCCTGTGCCATCCAAAGAGAGACAGCCCTTTGAGAAGCTTTGCTATGCATTTAATAGGTCTTATTTAAATCAGAGAAATACTGATGAAGGAAAGTTGCCAAACTAGGTCAGAAAAGTCTGTTGAACAATCAGAGGCAGAGCTGTCTTTGACATTTGCTAATCAGCAACGAACACTAAGGGATCACCAGAGTTGTTACAATTCATCCTGAGGGGGACATGAACGTGTGCACCAAATTTCAATGCCAAATCATCCGCTTTTTCACTCAAAAACAACAAGTGTCAACCTCGTGGTGGTGCTACAGGTAAAGTCAGAGGATCACCAAAGTCAGTAGGATTCATCCTCTGGGGATCATTAATGTCTGTACAAAAATGTAATTGCAATCTATCCAATAATTGTTCAGATATTTCAGTCTGAAGGAAAGGGGTCGACCTGTTCCCCAAAAAACTAGTTACCAGGCGGAGTGGCAAGTGACAAGGCTTCACAATGAAAGCCTCGACAGCTGTGTTGGTAGTTAGGACTTAAATTAACGATCTGGGAGTTTGAAAGAGGAGGAAGGAATGTCCTCTCAGGTGTGTAATTATTCTGTAAAGTGAAGTAGGAGGTCTGTTTTAACCCTTAATGATCAGAGGTTTAAACTTCGGAGGTCAGAGGAGGAGGAGGAAGAGGAAAGTTTGAACACCTTCCTCCTCTGAAAAGCAAATACCAGATGTGAAGAGTCTCCTGAAAATACACACACACACACACACACACACACACACACACACACACACACACACACACACACACACACACACACACACACACACACAGACACAAGGGTCATCTGCCTCGAGTGTGTGTGTGTACCTTGCCCTGGACTCATCTGTGTGTACTTTTGCTGATGACCCAGCTTCAACACACACACCAATAAAAAAAAGACACAGTGTTGACTTTATGTCAAGATGAACTGAATGACTCAGTCGTTTGATTTGGATCCAGGTTGAAGACTATCATACATTACCAACACGTGCCTCATCATAACCAGATAACCAGAATTAACCCTCTGGTTGTCCTTGGGTCAAGTTGAACTCATTTTCAAAAAGTTTCTATATCAGAAATTTGGGTTTCTTTCAACCGAATTGTCCCAAAACATAACGTTGATGGTTCCCTACAACACTCATCACAAGTAAAATAAATGATCAGCTCACTACTTTCATTGAATGTGGGCGTTTTATCAAAGGTTATAGCAGTTGAAGAAAAAAACTGATAAAAGAACATTGAAAAAAATGATAATTTTTGGAAAAAGCTTCAAAAACGTGGCGCAAAACATAAGAAAACAAGTGTGGAAAAAAAGAAGTTTTGATTTCAAATCTCGACCCAGAAAAACTAAAAGTTGCTTGGTCGACAGGAAGACAACACAAAGGTTAAAGTCTGAAGAGATACCTGACCATTTTATCTGCCGGTTTATTTGTCTGTTGTTTATTCATTTGTGTGAGAATATTAAAAGAGATTTTTATTTTATACCACTAATCAGTCTAGCAAGTCACCAATAGGTTTATAACTTGTGACTAATGGATTTGTCAATAGTTAATAAATAATGTACCAATTAACTTAATAGATCAATATAACCATTAATAAGAAAAGTCCATCGCAACTAAACACCCATAAAGAGCACTGAGAAGTCTAATAGAGCTGGGTGATATGGAGAAAATCAAATATCACAATATATTTGACCAAATACATTGAAGTTGATATTGTGGCTATATTGTAGGGTTGACTATCTGTGCTTTCACAAAATATTAACACAATGAGAGTTTTGATGAATAATCACCAATAATTTGGATATAATGACTAAGTGGGTAAAGGCAAATAATAGAACAGATAGAACAGTCTGGTAAGTTCAGAATATCACATCACTGCAGCCTTTTAAAATCAGGAAAAGACAACGCTTGTGCCATATTACAATATCCAAAATTAAAGACAATATCTAGTCTCATAAATCGATATGATGTGATATCGATATATTGCCCAGCCCTAATGCATAATACATATAGAAGCACAGACCTGAAGGCAGTGGAAACAAGTCGAGAAAGAGAAGTAAGCCTTGGTACTAAAATTAAAAACATATTTCAGTTTCAGTTTCAGGTTATTTTTTCAGTCTAAATGAAGTCCAGCTCCAGGGTATTTCTATGTAGTAACTCTTAGAACGGAATGCTTTGCTCAATGGTATTTTGACACTGAAGAGGTTGAGATGTTATTATTGTCATTCTTCCTCAGTTTCCCAGCCGGTCCAAGACTCTCGAAAAATCCAGTTCCTCGCCTTCTAAGCTAATTCTCACCATTCTGTCCCTCTGGTGAAAGTTCCCAAAACACCTCTAAGATAAGAAATTATTATTAATATCACATAATTGACCTTTTTGAACCTCAGTTGCTGTAGTTGCTTCCCACCCCTGCAGCTGTAAGCCAGAAGTGCAGCAAGTATCTGCTGGAATGCTAACAATGTGTGCAAGCTGATTTAACACTTAGCTGAAGTACATGTGTAGAAACGTTATCTGCAGAGCCGCAGGGATTCTTTCTCTGGCTCTGAATACAATCCTTAATACTCATACTAATATGTGTGCATCTTTGTGCAGCTTTTGACCTAAAAACATTTTTCAATCCAAGAGGTTTTAAAAAAAAAAAATACAGATATTTAGTCTTTTATTCCAATTCCTATTTCTATTCATGTCAAAATGTATAGTCAATATGCCCACATGAGACTGTAAACATTTGTCCTGAGGGTAGCCTCAGAAGAAACTTGTTTGGTGTGGTTACCCAAATCAAAAAGCAGCCTTTCATCAGTGGACTTTTATTAGCTTGAGGTGTATCCAGCTATTCGAGTCAGTATGGGCCTGATATCCAATATCAGTTTCGGACCGGTGCGTCCCTCAAAATAACTCCCTCTCCCAAACAGAAATTTACAAACATGCATATGATATCAGACTGAATAAAGAAGGGTAAAAACAAATGGCTTTTCAGTCTTATATCAGTTCACCAAAGTCTTTCAATTTCTGGAGGAACAGGACAGTGCTGGACCAACAAACCAACTGGCATGTATAAAAACAGCTGTTCAGTGCTCAAACATTAGTAAGTAAGGTATGTGTGATCAAACCCAACACAATCTGCACTGTAAGGAGCCAAAACAAATCTCTTTAAAACAACTTCAACCATTATGTGTTTGCGTTCGATAACCCTGACAGTAAACAGGACTATATATCAGTCTAGAACCACTTATCATTATTGTGACAGCGCTGAGACTTGAGGCTGTGGCATTGAAGTTGTTTGTGTCAGCATAATGAGACAAATCACAGGCCTTGGAGGACTTCTGCTATCTGCGTCTTATCAGGAATGGGGGAGGGGGGGGGGGGTGGAGACTGCAGGAGGCGAGTCCAGCACCAAGGCTGCATGTCTGGACTGTGTTGGGAGTACTAACAGGGTAACACCATCATTTCCAACACATTGCTCGCAGTCTGTAGCTATGTCTCCACATGCAAGACACACACACACAAAAAAAAACACATCTGTCTTATTGACATCATTCGTTCCATAATCTCAGCCGGCAGGAGTGACCTCGCTTCACAGAAATGTCCTCATTACAAAAAAGGAGACTGGAACCGCTTCTCACAAGGATAAAAGTACGACCCCACACACTCCCCGACTTAGATTCTAGACATCGATTCCAGCTCGATTTACCAAACCTGTCTAGTAACCAAGGACACCATGAGTGCACCAGGGAAAAGAAGAAAAACGAAGGGGGAAAAAAAAGCAGCAAAGAATCTCCTGCAAGTTTTAGCTCACAAGGAAATCCTGACTTGATTAGGTTCATTATTAATCTGTTTTTTTTTTTGTAACATAACTAAGTTAATGATTAGTTGTAGCCCTGATCAATCCCCACACATATTCCTGGTGAGCACTGAGGTGGATACTTCACCCACCCAACCCTTAAGGCAGATTCTCTTCCCTGAGCAGGGTCAAAAGGTCACAGTGACTAATCAGATACTTCAGTCAGAGGTGTGGCTTTGTCCCGAAAAATGACCAAGGAAATGTACGCATGCAGAAAGCATGCAATTGAGAAAAATATTTCGAGGTTTTGCTGGGGAGTTTTAGCCTAGAAATCGAGACGCACCCTAGCGGCAGCAAATTTATTTTGCAGCCAGGGGGGTCTAGGCACTCTCCGTTGGCTTGCGAGCTGGAAAAACCAAACTCTGGTCAGGCCAATCACATCGTGTATATAGTCGGTGGGCGGGGCTTATGGCTGCCGCTGCTGGTCTTCTGGAAGACTTGGAGTTGAGAAAAAGAACAAAGAACGGCACAGAAATCATTCTTAAAAAAAGGAGGATGTGTTCGGAGTTTTGCCGACTGGATACGGCAAAAGTTTAATCTATCAACTAGCCCCGCTACCTTCTTCGTTGCTCTGCCTGGTTGTAGCGCTATCCTATTGCATGGAGAGGGAATTTGAAAGACAACCGTTTATCCCGCCCCTCGGATTGAGCCCTGCCAATGGTGAGTTCCCTGACCCAACATCTGGATGTGGGTCTGGCTTCTCAGGCTAGGAGAGTTCAACAATATACTCTAAACGCAAAACAAAATATTGCGTTAAAATAGTAAATTTTAAAGACCCTAAATATAAAAAAAAAAAAAACATCTGCCTTGATATGATCATGTACTTGACTTTGTTCTTTAAACAGAATTGTGATAGGGGTGGAGTGATGGTTAATGGATGTAAACAGCAGGATGTGAGAGAGAACAACAGTAGGCGTGACATCCAGCAGGGCTGCGTGTGTTTACTCTCCACCCGCAGGGTGAGGCCAGGGAGACAAACACACACAACGGCTGAATGGGACAGAAATCAAAGCAGATCCATTACAAGCCAGCTTCCTAACCTAAAATGCCCATTTCCTGTTTAACACCGCGGCCCTCGACCTCTTTTCGGTCCCATTAACGTTTCACGCTTGATTAAAAGAAGTCAGAATGTATGCAGAGCCACGGCAGGAAGTGGGTTAAAAATAGGAAGTGCCGCAGCGGAGACAAAGAGATCCCGAGTCAAAGTTCAAATCTATGAGTCAGCAATTATCTGGCGGATACACTGCTGATATTAGAGTGTACGTGTGTGTGTGTGTGTGTGTGTGTGTGTGTGTGTGTGTGTGTGTGTGTGTGTGTGTGTGTGTGTGTGTGTGTGTGTGTGTGTGTGTGTGTGTGTGTGTATAAGTTCAGAATCAGAATCAGCTTTATTGGCCAGGTTTGCGTAAACAAACAAGGAATTTGACTCTGGTTAATCTTTGCTCTCAAAGTACAACACTCACTTAACAAAATAAATAATAAAAACAGAAAGGGCAGTAAGAAATATTTAATAAAAAAATACTGTTAAGTATACAGTATAACAATACAATTTACTAATTTACAAGAAATATACAATAATTGAAGAGAGGGAAGGAATAGTGCAATATCAGTATAGTCTGAGATTTAAGATTTAAATATAAATATAGTGCAAGGCAGTTCAGTGCAATGGTAATATATTAATAACAATACTGTAATCGTAAGATTGAAATAGACATGAGGTAGACGAGCAGAACAGTGTTGATTGACTTCATTCAGATTAAGGGTGGGGTCTATTTCTGAGTTTGTGAGTAATACAGATGAACAGAAGAGGCCTCAAACAGAGAAGATAAAGAAAAACAGACCCACAAAATGACAAATGGAAAATGGTGTAATTCTCTCCTCATTGTAGGTCACCCCCTTCTTCTAAACCCCCGTCTGGCTCCTGGAGCTTCCCAAAAGTTCTAAATTACACACACACACACACACACACACACACACACACACACTTTCCAGTCTTGTCATATAAACCGTTTACAGAGTACAACCCACCCCCCTCCACACACATCCAAACACACACACACACTGACCCTTCAGATGTTACACAATGACTTCACCAGGGGTTGGTTTGAAAAACACACACACACACACACACACACACACACACACACACACACACACACACACACACACACACACACACACACACACACACACACACACACACACACACACACACACACACACACACACACACACACACACACACACCTTTTATATTTATGACATTTTGATCACATTCTGGTATGATTGAAAGCTCCAGCTCCAGTTAAACTAACTAAAGTATATTATGGGACTAAATGTATTGGCAACATACGCACAGTATCACCAAACCTCTGTTTGGGACAACTCTATACTTCCTGTCCTCAAACACAGCTGAGACTGTTTGTGTTAAAAACAAGCACAGCTGTCTTCCGATGTCTCTCACTCTCTCTCTCTCTCTCTCCTGAGTGTGTGTACTTGTTATAAACTGGGTCAACACACACATACACACAACTTTTTCCATCTCTGTACTCTAGCACTGACTGGTCATCAAGTACCATCACACACACACACACACACACACACACACACACACACACACACACACACACACACACACACACACACAGTTACTCAACAAGTGAACTCCCTCACCCCCGCTAGCTTTCTCCAACTCTCCATTCGTACTTTTGAAATCTTTTCCTCCAACACAAACTGCTACTTCTCTCCTCTTCTTTGCCATCAACTCTCTCAACTTGAAATCACTTAAAGTCAACAAGTGTCTTCTGTAAATCACGTCAAGGCATTAGTGTCTTAATGTGAGAAGATTTGGAGAAAGCTAAGCTCAACTCAACTTATCAGTCTTCCCTTGAGTGCTTTCATTGTGTTTGGTTGTTAGCTGCGGGATTATCTTTGTTGTCAAGATCAGTGAAGAACTAATTTTCACTGAAGCAATCCTGACTCCACCTCTTGCTGGATTCTGGGTAAAAAAGTGGGTCAATGCCGATCTTCAGTACCCCATTGAGATCGTTTTAATCCCTGGAAAAGGCAAACACTCCGGGAAACTTGTTTGGGCACGCCTCTGATCTTAATTCCTGAGGCGGATGCTTGCCAAGTAGACGCATGTTTGAATGTCAAGTCACACACACACACACACACACACACACACACACACACACCCCACCCACACTGAACTTTGCATGGATGAATGGACTTTGTTCAGGTCTCTTCCAATGAAAATGTTCATGGGAGAGAAAAGATGTGATGGAGAATTGTCCTTTTTAGAGGATTGCAGACACCAGCCAACAAATGTTGAAACCACTTCTATTATATACTGTATTATAAGTAATATGTTGCAATATTTTGTACAAATCAGGCACATACCCCAGTATTCCTAGGAATTAGTTTGAGTCCCGTCTAAGACCTGCAATGGTCGTTTGACAACCCTTGGCATTGGACAAAAAAAGAAAACATGTTTATTGATCATATTCCAGTGTTTTTGCAGAACTTTCCAGAAATATCAATGTTCTTGTCTGGCAAAAAGGTTGCAGCGGATTGCCAGCATATCGATTCCAAGTGCAGACACTGCCCCAAAGTTGGACCGTGTGCTGCCAAGTGACGCTAATTCTCAGCCCAAATTGGCCCAAAAGACATTTGGTCCTGTTACACTCTGATGCCATGGAGCGAACTTGACTGATTAGCTGGAGAAAGTGCTTTTGTCACCAACATTTGCTAGGTGTCCAAACTTTGGTCAAAGTTGAGGGTTTTTCTGACAAATAAAATAAGGAAAAACTGTGTACAGAAGAGTAGTTACATCATCACAAGTCTAACAGTGGGACAAGTGATGCATAGAGGGAGTATTGAGAGTTGGGAGTGTGTATGACCATTTAAGACTCAAAAAGTTGAATTAAAAAACTTAAAAAGCAGCTATAGGAAAGAGGAAAATGGAAAGGAATGGGAGCGATGGAGAAGTTTCTGGCATTTTGGACAGGAGCCGACTCGTACTGACTGTCAGCTCACCCTGGAGAAGTGAGGGATGAGGAGGAGGGCTGGAAAGATGGGTGAAAGGTTAACTAGACAGCGGATGGAGGTTTCTGTTTTAAGTGGTCTTGATTGTACACTATGAGTCAGGATATGAGCTGCAACATCCATAAAAAAAAACCCATCAAAGTTGAGTGGCTCATACACCTCTCAAAGCTCATCCACCTTACTGTTTAATAAGCCGTTTACAGGCTTTAAACACTTTGAGGTTTCCAACACTGAAGCTCATGCAGAAAGCCCCGAAAATGAAATTCTGTTGATTCTGCAACTTTAAAGCCTATAAAATGGATATTATTTGATTTCCTGTCCCAAAACTATGAACTATAGCTAAATTTTCAACCTCGGTAACTTTTAACATTGCTATAGGTCCAAAGAAGAAAAAAAAAGAAAAGAAAGAAAGAGTGGTGAGTTAGCTGCATTTTCATTATACAAAACTGCTTCCAGGCTCATTTCAGGGCTGGGTGTATAAGCTAGGGACATTAAGCCCACACCCGTGCTAACCGCACACACATGCTGACACACGCTCACACACATCCATTTAAAACCTTTTATGGTGCCTAAAGCAAAACCAGAGGGGGCAGATGGGGGACGGGGAAATGCAGAATCAAGAGAGTGACAGACAGAAGTACAGAGAGAGGAGGTAAATTTAGCTTTGCCTCCGAGAACGAAGGCTGCGGTGGATTTTCCATAATGATCCCTCACACACTGATTACTACCTTCGCTTTGCTCTCTAATGGCCGCCTGCCTACAGCAAAACTTGAGTGCACTTTCAAAGACAGGAGAAAAGTTGCATCAGATTTGGAAAAAGGGAAGAATGTGTCCTTCATGAGTCCATGTGCACACCATGTGTAGACCCACTGTCACTTTCTAAAGCCAAAAGAGTTCAAGTCAGCAAGATGGCTCCGATAAAAGCAACCTCAAAGTGAGTAAAGAGGTACATTAGAGTAAATGGACTGCCTTTATATCGCGCCTTTCTACCTTATCGGACAAAGCGCTTTACAATTTGCCTCTCGTGCACCCATTCACACATCATTTACACACTCAAATCAAATCTCA
This sequence comes from Perca flavescens, assembly GCF_004354835.1. Lineage (NCBI taxonomy): Eukaryota > Metazoa > Chordata > Actinopteri > Perciformes > Percidae > Perca > Perca flavescens. Next base: position 6,468,870 of record NC_041353.1, read on the forward strand.
GAAGAAGCCTTTAGACCGCAAGCAGACCGATCTCAATAAGTGGCGTATGTATGACACGCTAATTCGTATGCCATTTTGGCGTGTTATCAAGACGCAAAATCGCTTTTTAGCGTGTGTATCAACGCGGTTTGGCCTCCATTGACTTACATTACCTTGCAATTGCATGTCAATTTACGTTTCCTAACCTTTCTTCTTTTCCTAAACCCAACCGTCCCGTTTCTCTTTTACTAAACCCAACCGTCCCGTTTCTTTTTTCCTAAACCCAACCGTCCCGTTTCTCTTTTACTAAACCCAACCGTCCCGTTTCTCTTTTCCTAAACCCAACCGTCCCGTTCTTTTACTAAACCCAACTGTCCCGTTCTTTTACTAAACCCAACCGTCCCGTTTCTCTTTTCCTAAACCCAACCGTCCCGTTTCTCTTTTCCTAAACCCAACCGTCCCGTTTCTCTTTTCCTAAACCCAACCGTCCCGTTTCTCTTTTCCTAAACCCAACCGTCCCGTTCTTTTAATAAACCCAACCGTCCCGTTTCTCTTTTACTAAACCCAACCGTCCCGTTTCTCTTTTCCTAAACCCAACCGTCCCGTTTCTCTTTTCCTAAACCCAACCGTCCCGTTCTTTTACTAAACCCAACCGTCCCGTTTCTCTTTTCCTAAACCCAACCGTCCCGTTTCTCTTTTCCTAAACCCAACCGTCCCGTTCCTTTCCTAAACCCAACCGTCCCTGCTTTCTTTTTACTAAACCCAACCGTCCTGTTTTTTTTTACTAAACCCAACCGTCCCTGTTTCTTTTACTAAACCAATCATCCTGTTCCTTTCCTAAACTCAATCATCCTAAAACCCAACCGTCCCGTTTCTCTTTTACTAAACCCAACCGTCCCGTTCCTTTCCTAAACCCAACCGTCCCGTTTCTCTTTTACTAAACCCAACCGTCCCGTTCTTTTAATAAACCCAACCGTCCCGTTTCTCTTTTACTAAACCCAACCGTCCCGTTCTTTTAATAAACCCAACCGTCCCGTTTCTCTTTTACTAAACCCAACCATCCCGTTTCTCTTTTACTAAACCCAACCGTCCCGTTTCTCTTTTACTAAACCCAACCGTCCCGTTTCTTTCCTAAACCCAACCGTCCCGTTTCTCTTTTACTAAACCCAACCGTCCCGTTCTTTTACCCTGCATTGACCAGACTTAACTTTTACTAAAAGTATGTCAATTTATATTAAAATGTTTAACTTTTAAAGTTAACGCATGCTAACATTTGCTAGTTAGCAATAAACAGTGTTGAACAAATTCAAATGTTGACCTGATGATTCCCATTAAACAAGTCAAACTCTAAAGCCCACGTGTACTGTACTGTCCAACTGCTGCCATGTGAAGAGCGTACAACTCTTTCAATTTTATGATATTTCTTTTGCATATCTTGACTGAGAATTTACATCGTCCAGTAGGGAGCCAATTAAACGACTTTCATTCATAACCCAGAGTAAGACGCTCAAACAAGCCCTCCTGTCCAGTGGACTATATGAAGACTTTTAGGTTTCTACAAGCAGCAAAAATATATAATTTGTGCATTAAACGTATCACAGTAGGTTATCTGGGTCTGTAATAATTAGTTGAGTAACTCATTTAGCTGTAGTGTGTCTCACACAGTCAACTCCCAGTCAACCAACCTGAAGATCCGGCACCACACCTGCAGTAATAACACACTGGGTGTGCTCCATTATCATACACAGGGAGCGTTCATTTAGCTTCCTGACATCGACATGTGACAGCTTTGGTTTCTCCATTGAAATTCATCCGCTTTCTGTCCAGTGAAAACAATGTACCTCCAGATGTGTTGATACGGGGTTCTCACAGGACAGCGACGCTACGAACATATGATGACCTTATAGAATATGATGGATTGCTGTAGATTAAACTACCCAAATAAGGAGTTCAAATGAGCGTAACCTTAAACATCTACAGCAGTAAAATGCAACATGCACATGAATGCAGCAGGAATATTAACCCAGAAACATCATGAGAAAGGCAAACACTGACAGGGAACATTAAGTACTTTTACTTTCAATTAAAGTAAATATTGCGGACAGTATTTTCACAGTGTGGTATTAGTAGTATATTTAGTATAAATAAAGGGTTTGAATACTTCTTCCATCCCCTGCTGGAACGTGAGTATGAAATACTGATAACAGAGACACTTGACCTTTGATTGGCAGGAAAATGTGACTGGTTATGTCATCATTTATGCATTATCTGTATGTGTGTGTGTGTGTGTGTGTGTGTGTGTGTGTGTGTGTGTGTGTGTGTGTGTGTGTATGTGTGTGTGTGTGCTGTGAACGACTGTCTCTGCCGACAGACTGACACAACAGACACATGGACCATTCAGAGAGAGACAGAGTGAGGCCACTGGCGAGCAGGATGCCCTGCCCCGACGGAGAACAGGCTCTGCAGTGTGAGCACATGGATCAAGATGTTTACCTTCGACTCCATGTGTGTTGGCTCTTGTTAAATGAAATAACTCTATGCCGAGTGTGTATTCAGATCCTCTGCTTGAGTAAAAACACTAATACCACACTGTGAAGTAAAAAGTCCTGCATTCAAAACTTCACTTAAGTAGAGGTATGTGAGTATTATCACAATTTACTTAGTATCAAAAGTAAAAAAGTACTTAATGTTCCCGGTCAGTGCTCTCCTATTATATCTGAGGTTTCTGGGTTAATATTCCTGCTGCATTAATGGGTATGTTACATTTTACTGCTGTAGATGTTTAAGGTTGTGCTACTTTTAATTCCTTTATATGCTGTTGGGTATCTACAGCAATGCATCATATTGTATAAAATCATCATATGTTTGTAGTGTCGCTGTCCTGTGAGAACCACGTAGCTCTAAAAAGTCAGAAAAACAGTTTTCAGCCGTTTTCAGCTTTGGAGCGATGCATTTCCCAGCTGATCCAAGAGGCTTTTTAGAGACTTTATTTAGCTTTTTGGAAGACGCAAGTATGTGCAAGTGCAGGAAATAGCATTTTGAAGTTTAAAGCCACTCGCTTGCTCTTGATGTCTAGGCCTTTTTTTTCTGAACTGTCTGACAGGAATCCAAGTCTTTCCAAGTGTATCAATCAATGACTTTACACACACGTCATGGATTCATTAGTGGAAGGGTGTAGCATGGGCCAAAGTAGGAACCCATTACATTTTGGAGCGGATCCAAATCATGGGACAGATACAGATCATTCTTTTTCACTTTGGTTAACATTTGGAGATTTGTGCTGTATCATGTGGTGTCGAAATTTCACACTGCATTGACAGTGAGCGATAGGGCATGCCTTGGCGGAAGTCTGCGCTCCCTTCTAGTTCACGCTTGTGTATTTAGCGCAGTCCACTTGTGATCAAATCCCCCAAAACACATTTATAAAACAAAGCGTATTATTTGATTGATTTGACCTTCTGTTCTGGTGCACGATTACCCTTCACGAAAAGGATAAACTGTACGTCACGCCACGCAAACAGGTCTATTATTACGTCAGGACGACGTCAAGAAGGATTGTTTTAGGCGCGGATGAAAGGAGTTGAAAGGAGAAACTCCACCTTCACGCTAGTACATTGTTATCATTCTACAACCTGAATAACTTGATTATGATATTATATACACACAAAGCGGTGACACACAGAGAGGGAGTGATGAGAGAAGCAGGTCTGAGGAGCCCACACGTGCTACCGACTGAGAGGCTTTACATTGTTGGGAGGAATCTCAAGTCAACAAACCCCCAGAGAGAGAGAAAGCGAGAGTGAGAGCCAACAAAGAGTCCAGTCTGCTTCTCGAGCTGCCTGAGATTCAAACACTGCAGTCTTCATGCATCCCCCCCCCCCTCTCTCTCTCTCTCACACACACACACACACACACACACACACACACACTTCACTAAATATAGAACATTCACCTACACTAACAAGAGCATCTTAGTATGCTGCTTAACACAACACGGCCTTTGTGTGCTGTAGGTATAAGTGGGGGGGGAGAGGGGGGGGGGGAGAGGCTTTATATTAAACACCAACATACTTTGGTTCAACTGTTGAGCTACCGTAGGTGTGCAAAGTAAAATGGAAGGATGATACCACGAAATGGTTTGGATCCAGTAGCAGGTAATGCAGAGTCTGAATCACAGATATTAACACGAATACTGACACTTTTTATTATTAAAGGCAGCTAATATAAAGAGCAACACATTTTGATTCATGAGGTGAATGCATCTTTAATACTACCCAATGATTAGCCAAAACATAAGCACTTATTTTCATAAGTAATATGGCTTTGTTAAAGCAATACCCACGTGTTCCCAGACCTCAGTAAATATTTTAGCGAGTATAACGTTATCATAACTGACGACATGATGGGGAAAAAAAATACGAGAATGAGCCCCAAATTGTAATAAATGATGCTTTAAATGCAAAAGATGACATGATTTGTGATTAAAGGAGTACTCCAACCATTAAGCATTCCCCTTTCATAAAGTTGGGTAGTATGCAAGAGGCAAAAGATTGATCAAAATCAAAGCATCGGAGGCCAAGATTTTAGTGTTTAGTGTGAGTCAAGCTCCAAAAACACTGCATTTCCCATAATGCAACTTTCATTAGACACATTCCTCAGCTGGTATACGTGCATGGTATAAAGTGGTTATTTTTAAAGAATATTATGTTATTCTGTTTGTATCACTGACAAATGCATGTCAGAGCATTATATTGTAGTGCGTAGATGAGTAGTACAGTACTGCATCATATCATGTTCATGTAAAAACTAAAGCTGTAAGATAAATGTAGTAAAGTAAAAAGTACGCTATTTCTTTCTGAAATGTAATGGAGTAGAAGTATACTTAAGTAAAGTACAAGAATTTCAAAAATTGTACTTGAGTAAATGTGCTTTCCATAACTGAGAGTCTGCAGCTGCTATATATCATTTCCTCTGGAACATTTTTGTCATTCAGTCATTTTCCCATGTGATCCCCCCAAAAAATCCTGTAACAGGCGAAGACGACGACAGCAGCTGCAATTTGCTGGTCCGATACTGCTGGTCCGATACTGCTGGTCCGATACTGCTGGTCCGATACTGCTGGTCCGATACTGCTGGTATTTGACACGAATTGTAGCCTCAGGACTTGTTTAAAAGGATCTACATTCACAGCTTGGACGCTCTGAAGCTTCAACAACACAAGTCTTTACCTGTCTGCAGGATTTCCTAGAGAAGTGTGTGTGTGTGTGTGTGTGTGTGTGTGTGTGTGTGTGTGTGTGTGTGTGTGTGTGTGGTGTATGTTGTCTCGGTCTCAGGACTCAGTAGACCTCTGTGGTGTCTGATTCCAATGCTGCAAACCAGCTGGATTTTTCCTCTGTAAACCCAAACGCTCCCTCCCATCGTCTCCAAACACCCACCCACCCACCCACACACACACACACACACACACACACACACACCCACAAACACACACACCTCTGTCTCACTCTCTCCGTCTCGCACACTCTCCTCTCGGTCCACAGACAGACATATGTCTGGAACACACACTTCAAGTTACATAACAAAAGGCGAAAAGCCATTTAAAAGCAGCTTTATTGAGTAGATGATGTGTGTTTAACCTATTTCTAAGATAAGTGGTATCATCATGATTAGTATCTCTGCCTCATGGCAACATCTTACACATAAACTTTTGATTTTTGTTCTTCTCCAAACTGTGTTTAAACAAAACATTTAACCCAGTCTCCTAGAAATTACGTGTATCTATACAACTCATTTGCAACCACAAATATGTTTTGGGAGAAACTTAATCCCCCCTGGAAACATTTTCTTATCTCCTGAGCTCCTAACCTTCTCTATACGTCCCAAATGTCAAATGCATGTTAAATGCAACCTTTACTTTACATTTACTTTTTATGTAAGGTAAATTAAACTGAATAAATTTGCGTTTTGGACTTGTTAGTTGAACAAAACAGATAATTTGAAGACACCTTGGACTCTGGCAACTTTCTAGGGACGCTTTCCACTATTTCATTGACATTTAAAGTAATCGGTTAATGGAAAGAAAAAACGGTTAGTGGCGGTCCTAAAGTGAGTTAAGGTGGCTCTTCACTCTAATGTTTCCATTCCCATTGTTCACATCTTAATCTCAATTACTTTGCGCAAAAGGCCCAATATTCTCCCTTTCTAGCTTCTCAAATGTGAGTTTGTGCTGCTTTTCTCTGCTTCATATGATCCAAAAATGAGTTACACTGAATATCTTTGGGTTTTTTTGTCTGCTAAACAAAACAAACAATTTGAAGAGATCACCTTGGACTTTCGGAACTTTTGTTGGCCTTTATCCACTTTTTTTCCCTGCCATTATATTGATTAAATGATGCAGTCCAAGACTAAACAAAGTTCAGTTCAGGTGGGTTTTCCCTCTTATATAACCCCTCCCCTGTGTTCATATATCTTTAAATTGTTGTTTGCATTATAAGTTTACAGGTCTGTTATTTTGAATACTTTGTCTGCATCTTGTTGTAAAAAAAAAAAAAAAAAAAAAGGGGGAAAATGAGGCTGAGAAAATGTCTAAGTTGCATCCTGGACCTCAAGGCTCAAGTTGTGAATGGAGAGCCGGGTAACACACACACACACACACACACACACACACACACACACACACACACACACACACACACACACACACACACACACACACACACACACACACACACACACACACACACACACACACACACACACACACACACACACCTCCTCTCAATCAAAGTGAGATAAAGGGGATTACCGCTAAGAAGCTGCAGAGCCAATCACCCCCCCCTCCATCCCTGGTCAATCACTTACGTTGGTGTACAGCACACTGTCCATCTCTCCAGCGTCGGACAGCTCGCTGAGGTTCCTGTCCCAGTGTAAAAACGGTTCGCTACTGTCGAGGATCTCCATGATTTCCTCCTCGCAGACTCTCTCGGCTCTTCTGGCTCGTTTTGTTGCTGATTTTGCGGCAGAAAAAAAGCAGCGGAAACAGCGGCGGGGGTTTTGTTGCAATGCAGTCGGACTGGAAACCAAACTCCACAGCTCCAACTCCGGGAGAAAAAAACAAACAAAGTTCCCAAGAACTTATAAAAGAAAAAAAAAAAAAAAAAAAAGAAGAAATAGAAAGGCGTCCAGTTGGTTTAGACTTTGGGGCTAACTGTTCGTTATGTCAGAAAGCTGTAGCAGTCAGATTGAGGATGAGAGTTGTTGTTGTTGTTAATCATCTCCTCGCTGGTTCAGCGTCCACAGGCAGCTTTCTGCAGCCTCTCTTTGCTTTTCATTCCTCCTCCTCCTCCTCACAGCCCAGACACACAGGAATGCATGGGCGGAGTCACAGAGAAACTGAGAAAATAGGGAAATCAAACCGAGAAATTCAAGAAAACTACACAGGCGAGAACGACTGATAATATAAATGCAATATAATGCATTGGAGATTAAATGTAGAGTAGCCTATACATGTGAAGTGATTCATCTGTTCCAGCTGTTTATGACACTAGAGTCAAATTCTAACGTCAACAAACAAGAGTTTCCGGTTTTGAATTTCAAAATAAAGACGCCACTCCTCATTTGCTATAAGTTCTAACTTTTTAAAATTATAATGAAGGAAACTTTTGTATAAAAAACGAAATACTAAATTGAACCATACCTTTCTGAGCAAACGCCTTCTGCTCCAAATATAACAGTTTTAAAGGACATAAGAAAACATACGAATAACTATTCCTCATATAATAATCATATATTATAATTATTTAATTTATTTATAATCTTTTTAGTTTATTCAGCTGTCCGACATGTTTTTTTTCCTTCAATACCAGCAGTTGTATTTTCAGATATTCTTTTCCATCTTATACAAATTGGTAATCTTGGACTATATAAATAAACTTGACTTGATGATGCTCACTGAATAATAAGCTTTTGTTTTTAAATCCACTTTAATTTCCGGTATCACCCTGTCAAAATGACGCAGCTTCTGAATCCACAGGTTTCCCCCATAACTTACATTCCCGCCCACTCCATCTGACCGACCAATCAGATCACTCCTCAGTTTAAAGTCCGTCAGCTCTGACCTCCTGAGCTTTTTACTGACAAGTGACGCTGCCAATCAGGAAAGAGTTCGAGAATAGCCGTAACCAATAACTTTAGGCCAAGAATACCTTTGGCTTAAGCCCGCCCCCACTGTCACGGAAACAGCTTATCAAAGACCAGTAGAAAAAGCTAATACAAGAATTTCATAATTAAAAAAAATAATTGCATATATTTCACATCAATTTTCATAAAGAACGCGTTTATATACGTTATTATGCAAATATCTGTCATTAATATTTTTTGACTTTTCATTATGGTTAATTCTTTTTACATTTCTGAGTTTATTTTTAATGGTTACTTGTAACTTTTCCTCCTCTATTAAGTGCTTTGTAAGTGAAATTATGAAGTTATTAACACAGGGAGGTTAAACAACACATGCTCGGACTGTTGAAGATGAACACAAATATGAAGACAAGTAGTCTAGAAAATAAGGTCTATTATAGCAACCATTACAGAGAAATGAACCAGCAGTGTGAGCTGAAATCAACAAGTCACTGCCCAGGAAGGAAATGAAAAACAGATTAGCGTGATAACTGAAAGAAAATGACAAAGTAGGAAACAGGAGTAGATCAAAAACATACATTAATGTTCCGTTATAACAGGGGGGAAATATGGTGAATTTACTTGAACGGGCTTCATCTAAATTTGCATGCTGGTCTCTCAAGCAGTTTCAGTAAACACGCACATTTCTCTCCAGTGGAACAACTTTCATTTACCAGAGATTTGCATGAAGAAAAGTCACTGCTGACATTTAGACTAGACAAGTGAGAGATATACAAGAAGGAACAAATACCTTCATCTGGTGATGATCACTATTTTTCTTATTGTCAAAAAAGACCATGAAATGACCACGATTAACCTGCAGCTGCAAATAGTTCCTAGCAAACATAAAGGACAACTCTGGCCATCAGACCGGTAGTTTGAGACTCATGATTTACAGTCTTCCTCACCTCGAAACAATTTCTGATTTATCAAGTTTTAACTAATGCAAAGAAAAACTATAATAACCTTAGTCTAAGGACTCGAGTAAGAGTTGCTCTTAACAGAGCTACGTCTACAACATCTTGTACTGAGTCTTCAAACGCAGTGAAAACATTTTAGACTCTTAAACTTGTATTTCCAACATTATTCTCATACATAAAACTTGAGAAAAAGACAGAAAAAGGACATAAACTGTATCTTTGTAACGGTTCAGTACAAGTAGCACAAATAAAACCATAATCAGTACATGTATTTATACTACACAAGTGGGCTCTTTCAGCTTCTCTTTGATGCCTCAAGGTCTGCAGGAGGTGTCACAGTCAAACATGACAGGAGTGTCACAACATTTTCTGTCCCCCTTCTCCTTGGGTAAGTCAGTTCCTTTACTTGGTGGCGTTCAGGTCCTCAGTCTTTATTTTGTAGAGAATACAAAAAGAAGTGGACTTGCTGTTGGGTGGTGACAAAGAAGAAAGTGCTTCAAGTTCTGTCTCGAATGTTGTCGCTCAGGAAGACGATGTTGTCTGGAAAAGAGTAATCAAATTATTTTTTTATACACTAATCTGACATGACAACAACCTCCCTGACAGCGACTAGGTTTACATGCACACCAATATTCCACTATTATTCCAAATAGGACAATATTCCGAATTTAATACAGGTCATGTAAACAGCATATTCCGGTTGGATATTCCGAATAAGGCCTTTTTCAGAATTTAGCATTTTCCGATTAAGACGCGGGACATTCTGGTATTATTTGGGTTTTAGAGGCATTCTTTGGACATGTATACAGTGCATCCGGAATATGCGTCTCAATCGGATGAAATACTCACTTTCATTAGCCATGTAAACAGCTTAGTTGGAATATCATGTTTTTTGGAATAAGGGCAAAAAACTGAACATTATGCTTATGTAAACATACACTACTAGCTAATATTCCACAATTATTCAAAATATGACAATATTCCGAATTCGATACGGGTCACGTGAACAGCATATTCCGTCCGGATATCTAGAATTGGGCTTTATTCGGAGATGTAGAATTTAACGTCAACGTCTGTTTTATCTAAAAGATACATTTCTCGGTTTGTTCATCTCACTTAAATTGTATTGCTGCAAAATGGGATTGTCACACTTGGCATCTGTGTATTGATACAGTACTGCCACAGGAAATATCGCGATATTATGCGGTGTCGATTTCCCTCCCCTATGCTTATTGGCTCACGGACTCTGATGAGATTTACTCCTTTGGTATTGAAATTAGATATTGAATGACGAGGCATTTTTCGATACTCGATACTTCAGAGACAATTGAATTCGGCCCCCAGCCCTACGTTTGATAGAAGCTGGTTAGTTGCCTGACCTGCGATGATGGTGGTGGCCTGGCGTCGGACTTGGTTCTTGTCCACATATTCTCCGTAGTCCAGTTTCCCCTCTACGAGAATCCTTGAGCTGAAAGAGAAAAAGAGAGCGACTCGGGATCAGTCACGTGATGTTTCCTCTATCGTGAGTTTTGGTTGGCTGACACTTCTGAATCTTCACAGTCCTGCATTTCCCTGGAATTTACATTCTCTGAAGGCAGGGCACCGAGATAAAAAAGGCCTCATCCTTTTATCTTGAGTACTTTTTTGCAAACTCTTATGAACCTCTGGCCAGAAAGGACCTAAATGTATGACAATTATTAGCATTCTCACATTTTATGGCTTTATAAGCTCATGATGAAACACCCATCCCTACGATTTTAGCATTTTTTTTTAAGTAAAAAAGAACAATCTCAACTTATTTTATCCAGCTTTAGACATTCAGATGAAGAGAAAACCTTTGTATGATATCATCTCGGCAGGTTTGGAAAAAAGCAAATGAACCTTGATGACATCTAGCTTTTGTTTTTCAAGTTGGACAAAAGAACAAAGTGTCCTCTAACAACCTCATATGTCATCTTATATTACGATATCAATATATAAATCGTGATAGTAATGTTTCTTGACAATCAACTGAGAACCTGTTAATAGATAGAGGTTCAGTTTCTGACTAATAAAATGAATTAAATACCTGACAAATGAAAGTAACATCACCACATTGATGGAAAAAAAAAGCATCAACTGCCCACAACGGTAGTGCCCCCAGAATAATTACAGGGATGGACACCACTGTACAGCAAAATCCCTCACTGTGACAAACGTCTATCATCCCATCCCGAGCCATCTGCCAAATTATTGTTTTGTAATCTCATGCAAGACATTTTTAGAGTCCTCACGGACAGGAAACAGCAGCTGTGTTCAGCTTAAATCAGATGTGAGGAAGCATACAAATGGACAGCAGTGTAAGGCGGACCATCCTGTTCTTTTGTTATGAAAACTTCACCACAGGAATCCTCTGCAACTTGAAATACATTTAAAAAGGTGCTCAAAGCGATGTTGGGTGACGTCACTTCTTGTTGACGTTTGAAGTACTGTCAAACTAAACGGGGGCTAGTTCGCCCCTCCCTCCTCCTAATCCCCTCCCCCTCCCTTCTGTGCTTCTTGAAACAGTCCATCCATCCATCCATCCATCCATCTTTGTCCGCTTATCCGGTGTCTGGTCGCGGGGGGAGCAGCTCCAGCAGGGGACCCCAAACTTCCCTTTCCCGAGCCACATTAACCAGCTCCGACTGGGGGATCCCGAGGCGTTCCCAGGCCAGGTTGGAGATATAATCCCTCCCCCTAGTCCTGGGTCTTCCTCGAGGCCTCCTCCCAGCTGGACGTGCCTGGAACACCTCCCTAGGGAGGCGCCCAGGGGGCATCCTTACCAGATGCCCGAACCACCTCAACTGGCTCCTTTTGAAACAGTCATGAACGCGTATTGTGGAAGTAGCCTACGTGCTAACGCTGCTGCGGTGATGGCTCAACCAGCTCCTTCTTGTTGGTTATTGTCTTGGTGGTGCAGGTTGGCCAGCATTTGTGGAGCCTGGGCTGTTTTTTTTTTTTTTTTTTTTTTTACAGTGTGTTCAGGGGACAGGCAGCTAGCGGATAGTCAGGAGTCAGATGTTTGCTGTATGTGACAAATGTTGTAGCCTAAAAAAAAACGCATGACATAGCTAAGAGCACCTTTAACCTCAGCTGCTGTTTGTTATAAAAAAGGGAAAAACTAAATTTGTACAGCCACTTTTAAAGCCTTTAAGATGCTGAAGATGTACATTTTGCATAGAGCCTCGCTTTTAGATATGTAGGGGTCCAAGACACCAACCACAAAACCAAAACGCATGTTCACCCCTCTCTGCCCACACTTCCTGTCTGCCTCTCTGTACTGTATACTATCAAAAAAGTAAATACAAATAAACCGATGTGTTCGAGGTGTAGTCCTGGGCCCGTACAGGGAGCGCGCTGGTCGTACCCTTTCTTGACGTACTGGTAGGCCACGTCTCTCAAACCAGGTTTGAACACCGACACGCGATGCCACGTCGTCTTCTGACTGATGTCACCTGGAGTCACAGAAACACAGCACACACACACACACACACACACACACACACACACACACACACACACACACACACACACACACACACACACACACACACACACACACACACACACACACACACACACACACACACACACACACACACACACACACATCAGCCTCACGGACACTACATACTGCTGCACAAACCCTTTTCACACATTTCCTTATGTGCGTCATACTGTCAACATTCGAACAGTACTTAGTCAGTATTTTTGCACACTTTGTTTTAAACACTCTACACCTCTTTTTATTTTTGAACACATTAACATTCTTGACTTGTGCAGTCCTTGTTTACTTCTTTTCTCTTACTGTGTTTATTGTGACAGTTATGCACCAAAACGCCACCGCAAACTCCTTGTATGTGAAAATCTACTTGGCATCAAACCAGATTCTGATTCACATAATTAACTTTTACAGTCTACAAGTGACTAAGAACATCGTAAAAATGAGTATATGTAAACCTCCGCTGAAGGCTGTCTGTACGGACTTATTTTTATTCATCATTTTAAATGTAGGACGGTGAATGACGCATAAGGGTTGGAGATTAATGCTTCAGGGTCAGACACAGTGCCTTTTTGAGTCACCTTCACACGCTGTACATGGGCATTTAAAACCTTGAAATCCAACAACAGTAATGTAGTATGTGTTCACTTTTAGAGACAGAAATCAGAGTGCAACAATGACCTCTAGTGGCAAAATACGACACCTGCAGAGCAGATCGTGAGTACAATTTACAGCTAGTGTCACAGTAATATCTTGACTTATTTAATCACCGGCCCCATGGCCAATTCATCAAACCATTAATAAGTCCATCAGCTGTCAATATCATGAATAAGCATTATTCTAAAAGAAATTGTATTAATAATTAACTCTTACAATCTGTTGATTTAGCCTTTGAACAGGAATGTAAGACCATTGTCCTGTGAAAACCATGTATCTCCAGGGGCCAAGAAGAACAGCCTTGTTTCCAGCTCTGTGACGATGTTCTTTTATTCAGATAGTCTAATTAGATTTTTTACATATAGCACTTGTTGGCCCTTTTATATTTATATATATCTTTGGTTTATTTAGCCCAAGCATTTTCTCAACCCATAAAAAGGAACACTCAAAGATTCAGTTTATGTGAAAAAAAGAAGAAGAAAAAAAAATCGCCAGACTTTTTGCACTGGACAGCGACGTCAAATAAATGTGTGCACCTTCAGCAACACTTCCTGCAGGAAAAACAGTGACACTGAAATGTCGAAGGATATTTCAGCCACAACCCTGACGTGCAGACAGACCTTCAGCTCTTGTCCTGTAGCAAGCAACATACATGAGGCTGACACAGTGTCAGAAGAGGAATGTCAGACTAGGAGTGCTCTGACTTGCAGATTCGGTAATTCCAGCCAGAGATATGTGGTGTGGGGAAAATATATATATTTGTAAGCAAATATGTCTTAGCGACTATTGCTGCCGTGTAGAGCTGCAAAGATTAATCAGTGAGTTGATTGGTTGTCCACTATTTAATTAATCGGCAACTATTTTGACAATCGATTTATCGGTTTGAGTCCATTTTTACAAAAATAAGAAAAACATTCTCTGATTCTAGCTTCTTAAATGTGAATATGTTCTAGCTTCTTCTCTCCTCAGTGACAGTAAACGGAATACCTTTGAGTTGTGGACAAAACGAGACATTTGAGGGCGTCATCTTGGGCTTTGGGGAACACGGATCGACTTTTTTCACCATTTTATCGATCAAACAACTAACGGATTAACTGAGAAAATGATCGACAGATTGATCGACTAAAAACCATCGTTAGTTGCAGTGTGCATTTTGTCCCTGTGTGATTATAGTTGAATAATACATTTAATCCTATACACTGGGCCCTATACAACATGACTCCAGCACTTTGTCATCTGTTAAGGAAGTCCAGGTCTGGATATTTTGTGGCAGATTATTACTCAACAGCTCTGAAGTGTCAGATCAAAACAATCTGAACTAATTTAGATGAGCCTGGGAGGAGGGATTTATTGTCTGTAGATGGTCGTGATGTTTTCCAGCTGGACAGCAACAAAATCTGACTAAACAATATCAAATCTGGTGAAGGCGCTTTTTGTTAGTTTGCGCCATCGGACTGAAGATCTGTCCCAATCTTGTCTACTTTCAAAAGCAAACTGAAATCTTGAATCTATTTTCTCAGGCGCATGATTAGTTACTATATGCATACTACATATGTGGGTCTTTAGTTTATGTTTGTAGCGTGATGTGGTTTTCTTACTGTTTTAGCATAAAGCACAGTACGTTTAAAAAAAAAAAAAATCATCAAGTATGACTCAACAATGTACCTGTTGGACTCATCTCTCCATCTCCAGACCGCCACATTTCATTGGTTGCTAAGGAGAAGATGGTAACCGGGTTACGACCCTCCACTTGTCTCATCACTGGGTCCTGACCCACTCGGCCTAACAGCTGCACACGGTTTATCGCTGGAATAAAGACACAGAAGATCCCCATTATTAGACAGAAGAGTTTCACGGGTAAAGAGTGGATAGGTTTAATTAATAAGAGCGAGGAAGTAAAACAGAAAGTTTACTCACATCTCTCCAGGATGAGGCTGGTGTCTGTGCTTCTGTATCGCACCACCTGTCTGAAGATCTGTGGAGGGATGAGATCAAATATTTACTTTGTAAAGCCGCAAGTATTAGTAGTCTTGCTATAAGTGTACCTGATAGATGTTAAGGTTTCTCCTACTATTATAAGGCTTAGGTGCAGCACTTAAGCCATTTTTGGCACCACCTAAACCGATGGATGTAAAATCAATGTGAGCATCAAACTAACCAAATAAATTTTCTCAGATCTAATGGTTGGAGTTGGTCCCCAGTGGACTTGTCTTTAAGCTTTTTGAATGTTATTTATTAATGATCTGCTCTAGCTTTCCCACTGTTTTAGACACAGATATGGAAATAATAATGGCCCGACTCCAAAATGATGTGAAATTGCATATTTCTTCTGAAACAAAAACAAAAAATTTTCTTGAGGGAGAAACCGTAAAGCCCCCGTCAAATACGTGCACCTAAGTCTTCCACAAACCTAGGGGGAAACACTGTATGTGGTACGTGCACCTAAGTCTTCCACAAACCTAGGGGGAAACACTGTATGTGGTCTAGTAATAATCATTTCTTGCTCACCTGGGCTGAGGCACTTCTCAACATCTTGTCTGTGCTGCGCAGACAGCTCCAAGGACTTTTTAGGGACAGATCTGAACAACAAAAAAAATGTGTGGCATGTAAACATGTCATCTTTAAAGACAGTAGAAAAATATACAAGCAACTGTATAACCCTGGAATTGACATCAAGCATACTAAACACTGAGTTTTGCCTCCTACCATCAGGAAGGAGGTATACCTCCCGAAAACGCGCCAGGTCTAACAGATACCTGAGATCATTTGTACCATCAGCGGTTGGGTTTCTCAACAAACTATAGATCATCTGCCATCCCTGCCCATAAGTATAGCATACATGTGTATTTATGTTCTTATCTATTTAATATTTCATGTTTTTATGTGTTTTTTTTTGTGCCAATGTGTATGTGATTTTTTTTATTTAACCTAATTGATTAAAAACAGACAAAATAAACACCTCTCAGGAAAATGCACAACAATTCAACAGCATCGCTAACTACAGCTATAAATGATCATACAGTTGAATCAACACCTCTCTAAAAGTTTAAACAAAAGCTCAACAGTATAGCCTTCATAGAAAGTCAGATTTATAGCAGAAATGTTGCATTGGACTGCATTAGGTTTTAGCTAGGTGTAGCTAATAAACTGGTTACTTTGTGTCTAACAGCACAAAAGCAGTTTAAAGGGGCCTCGGAATCAATATTATTATCATCATACAGCGACGTGTACTGTTATACGCGCTGTGAAGTGAATTAACGTTATTAGATGTTATTACAAGTCATGATTACAACAATGAGCTATGTGTTAACCGACAGGCGAGGCAGCAACACAACTAACAGATTTTAGCATGGAGTCTGGTGAGACTACCGGTTGTTATAGAAAGTGTGCTCGGGGTTTCTGGGTCTGCAGGCAGACGGGCCGAAGAATCAAACGTGTGAGCGGGGACTCAAAGTCACAGCAGCAATGAGGCTTCTGGAGTCTCCCGCCATTAGGATGTGAACATGAAATACATCTTTAAAATTAACGTTTTTCTCGACATGTTTTGGTTTAAAGATTGCAGTAGATTAAACAGCAGAGGAGCGGCAGTGCGTTGGTAGAAAACTGTGTCAACGTCCGCTAAAAAAAAGACAAAAAAAGCGTGTTTGAAACTTACCAGGTGCAAGACTTCAGAGCAGACTTTGGTAACCTCACGCTGTTTCCGGTCCGTCTTCAACAAAAGCCCGACTGTCTACCGGATGTCGATAAAGTTCCGCTTCGTAACTTAACACTTAAAATATCATATTTCTTGGTTTTGAACATAGACTGTAAAAAATAAACGAAATTAAAATGAACTACCATTTGAATATTAAACTAAATTTTACATATTTCTAATAATGTTCCTCTCTCACTGCACCCTTTTAAATTCGTCATGACTATTACACAAACTGTATTTTTATTTTGTATTTTTGTTGTGAAAGTGAATTAAAGTTAGATCACATTTGTAATTTATCCTTTATCCTATTTATTGACAATTTGTATTTATTGTTTACCTTGTGTAACCTAAAGTGCTTAATAAATACAGATTTTAATATTATATTATTATTATTTCATCCCATAGGCTACATTTAGTAAACCACTTTGTAAACTATTTCCAGGAGTACTACAATCTCGATCATTATTTATTGCATTATATTGTTGATTGTTGGGATGTAAATGCAGAAGATAGATGAGATAAATGAATGATATTGTGGGTGCAACGTTTTTGTTGCACCCACAATGTAATTCATTTATCTCATCTATCTTCATGATATGATAGAGATTGTCAGGATGTCTGTTCTGTTCTTGATGGAGGACCTTGCTCCCATGCATATGGCTCCCATGGATGTATTATCACCCCCACAGACCTCTGGCCTCTAGAGTTTGTTTCTAACTTTATTAACAAACAAAATTACAACAACCAACAAAACTGATTTTAGGGATTGTATACGTATTTAAAAAAAGAAAAGAAATTTAAGATATTAAATAAAGAAATGAAAGTAATTCACTATGTTATATCAGTAATAAAAATGTCAAGTTTAGTTTAAACTCCATTTATTTTTATATAGCCTGTGACATTTTTTTTTCATTACAACAAATTGTACAAAAAAATATAATCTTTGTCCATGTAATTGCCTAGTGTTCTTTTCCTGTAGCCGGATCAATGTCACCCCAGAGGAAACCCCGGAGGGCTCAATATGTTACAGAAGGAATGTCTCCAACATGAAATCCCCTAAAGAATAACTGCAGCTGAAGGAACGCGTGTTGAAAGGTATAAAGTCCAGAAAGCAGCAGATTATCAGATTTTATCTGAGCCCTCGTGGACCTGTTGGGAACGTGTGTCTAACTCAGTGAGTCCTTTTGGTGAAACTGTTTTCTGATATTCTTTTCAGTTTAAGACTGGTCCAAACATCTATTTGTCATCTATTTAAAGTATTGAAACTAGCTTGAGTGAATGTCACATATAGCACATATTTACATTATGTCAACTGCATAACTTAAGTGTATCTGGATGAGGCTCTGCATGAATGACTTCAGTATACAGGACCAGATAGACAATTATTCTTCATTCATTCTTTTATACAGTGATGGAAATATCCTACAATTTTTTAAAGTAGCCTACTGTACTTAAGAATAAATCTGAGGTACTCCACTATATTTCAGAGGCAAATGTACGTCTTACTCCACTACATTTGTCTGGCAGCTTTAACTTTTCAGATTAATAATCGACAAATACTTTTGTAATTGACCTCACAAAATGAAAATATTACTATAGTTTGTATGTGTCTGTTCAGAACATGGTGGTTTGTGTTATGTGTATGGTAATTGTCATTTTTGTGCATGTTTATAGTTTTAACCAGTAGTGAGGTGACTGTTAGCAGGACTGTCTTCAGGACTTTCTGCAACAAAAAAACAACCATATGGTTCCGTCATATGGGATACCGGGAACGGAATGCAATGTTCAAAATAATCAAACCAAACGAAGTGGACGTTAGGGGTCAAAAGTGTATTTGGATCCTGGCCCAGGACGTTCTTGGTGTGAAAGCTCCCTTACTGCATTATATTTTGGAGTGTTAGGTCTACCTGCCTCCTGCATTTTGTGGTTTCATCCACATAAATAAAGACGTTTTTGACCATAAATTGATGCATACAAATCAGAATGAAGGAAATTACGTCTTTGACGCTCAAAACAAGTATCTGGACCTGCATTCAAAATTTAAATGCAGTAAAAGTAGGCTACAGCAGCATAAAAGTAGCCTACTCATTGTGAATAATGCCCGCCTACAGTAAAATGATATTATTATCATAGAATTAGAAGCCTGTAGTAACTCAATGCAGAATAAAATTGAAAATAAAATGGTGATAAAGTAATAGGCTATTTTCCACGTTGATAGAGACTGCATGAAACACCACGGTGAGCCTGCACGGGGCGAAGTATACAGATGGGCTTTCTGTAGTCCACCATCGGAACAGTGTAGTTTTACTACGGCAGACCCACGTCAACATCCGCCTTCTCATTATTACGTAATAATTACGTAGCCGAGTGTTCAATGAACACTGTTCATATGCAGCTGGATTCTCCTTGCGCCGCGGTTGTCTTTTCCAAGTGAATTCTCCTTCAGATCTTTCCCTGACCCCGTGACCTGACGTTTACCAAGGAGAAGTGGTTAGTAAAACACACACCAAGGAGGAGATGTGTTTTTGACTTTTCGACCGCAGAGCATACACAGTTCTCACCAACAGAGGAACAGACCGCCTGCAACAGATCACCACGCCGCTGGCAGAATTACAAAACTCAGAATTACATGTATGTTCGTCTTAATTTTAAACTACAGCCTGCTCCAAAAACAACAACAAAGTAAACCGCAAACTACGACTGGAACTTTGTGTCTGCTCAAGATCACGCCTACGTTAGGCTACAGGTTTAGGGTAATATTGACAACTAAAGAGGACATTGGAAAAGTTGGAAAATTGCCCTTACACCAGTAAAAGTCCAGCACTCAAAAAGTATTATCAGCTAAATATTCTTAAGAAGCATTTTACTGTCGTAGCTGGTTGAGATGGAGCTACCTTTAATACTTAGCCTACTACTTACAGTTTAGGGGGACATTCTAAAGCGCTTAACGTGAAAAAGATTAACGTGGTTTAATGTAGGCTACATAAACAACTA